>NW_026700923.1:0-36913 GCF_030435755.1 Ochotona princeps
TGCATTCGTTTGTGTGGGATGCTGACCAAGCTTCATTCAGTCCTAGGCACACAAAGGGCACTAAGCATAGAGTGTGAAAACTGAGTTTCCTTGAGAGCTGCTTGGAAGCCTGATGGTGTGTGAAGTTAGTGAGCCAAATGGAGTTGTTCTCCCACAAGAACCACTCGGCTGATCCTTCTTCAATATGCCCTTCACCAACATGCAGTGTTTCCTTGATTGAATTAGCTCTCACACCAATATTTGCGTCTAGAGCCTTTGCATTGAGGGCTATCTGAAAACGGCTGTGGCGCTGAAGTTGCCTAGTGAATGTGGAGTTGGTGGCATGTGAAACCCGCATGTGGAGCATTCGTTTGTGTGGGATGCTCTACTAGGTTCATTCTAGATAATGCACTCAAAGGGCACTAAGCATAGAGTGTGAAAACTGAGTTTCCTTGAGAGCTGCTTGGAAGCCTGATGGTGTGTGAAGTTAGTGAGCCAAATGGAGTTGTTCTCCCACAAGAACCACTCGGCTGATCCTTCTTCAATATGCCCTTCACCAACATGCAGTGTTTCCTTGATTGAATTAGCTCTCACACCAATATTTGCGTCTAGAGCCTTTGCATTGAGGGCTATCTGAAAACGGCTGTGGCGCTGAAGTTGCCTGTGAATGTGGAGTTGGTGGCATGTGAAACCGCATGTGGAGCATTCGTTTGTGTGGGATGCTCGACCAAGCTTCATTTCAGTCCTAGGCACACAAAGGGCACTAAGCATAGAGTGTGAAAACTGAGTTTCCTTGAGAGCTGCTTGGAAGCCTGATGGTGTGTGAAGTTAGTGAGCCAAATGGAGTTGTTCTCCCACAAGAACCACTCGGCTGATCCTTCTTCAATATGCCCTTCACCAACATGCAGTGTTTCCTTGATTGAATTAGCTCTCACACCAATATTTGCGTCTAGAGCCTTTGCATTGAGGGCTATCTGAAAACGGCTGTGGCGCTGAAGTTGCCTGTGAATGTGGAGTTGGTGGCATGTGAAACCCGCATAGGTGGAGCATTCGTTTGTGTGGGATGCTGACCAGGCTTCATTCAGTCCTAGCACACAAAGGGCACTAAGCATAGAGTGTGAAAACTGAGTTTCCTTGAGAGCTGCTTGGAAGCCTGATGGTGTGTGAAGTTAGTGAGCCAAATGGAGTTGTTCTCCCACAAGAACCACTCGGCTGATCCTTCTTCAATATGCCCTTCACCAACATGCAGTGTTTCCTTGATTGAATTAGCTCTCACACCAATATTTGCGTCTAGAGCCTTTGCATTGAGGGCTATCTGAAAACGGCTGTGGCGCTGAAGTTGCCTGTGAATGTGGAGTTGGTGGCATGTGAAACCCGCATGTGGAGCATTCGTTTGTGTGGGATGCTCTACTAGGTTCATTCCTAGATAATGCACTCAAAGGGCACTAAGCATAGAGTGTGAAAACTGAGTTTCCTTGAGAGCTGCTTGGAAGCCTGATGGTGTGTGAAGTTAGTGAGCCAAATGGAGTTGTTCTCCCACAAGAACCACTCGGCTGATCCTTCTTCAATATGCCCTTCACCAACATGCAGTGTTTCCTTGATTGAATTAGCTCTCACACCAATATTTGCGTCTAGAGCCTTTGCATTGAGGGCTATCTGAAAACGGCTGTGGCGCTGAAGTTGCCTGTGAATGTGGAGTTGGTGGCATGTGAAACCCGCATGTGGAGCATTCGTTTGTGTGGGATGCTGACCAAGCTTCATTTCAGTCCTAGGCACACAAAGGGCACTAAGCATAGAGTGTGAAAACTGAGTTTCCTTGAGAGCTGCTTGGAAGCCTGATGGTGTGTGAAGTTAGTGAGCCAAATGGAGTTGTTCTCCCACAAGAACCACTCGGCTGATCCTTCTTCAATATGCCCTTCACCAACATGCAGTGTTTCCTTGATTGAATTAGCTCTCACACCAATATTTGCGTCTAGAGCCTTTGCATTGAGGGCTATCTGAAAACGGCTGTGGCGCTGAAGTTGCCTGTGAATGTGGAGTTGGTGGCATGTGAAACCCGCATGTGGAGCATTCGTTTGTGTGGGATGCTCTACCAGGTTCATTCCTAGATAATGCACTCAAAGGGCACTAAGCATAGAGTGTGAAAACTGAGTTTCCTTGAGAGCTGCTTGGAAGCCTGATGGTGTGTGAAGTTAGTGAGCCAAATGGAGTTGTTCTCCCACAAGAACCACTCGGCTGATCCTTCTTCAATATGCCCTCACCAACATGCAGTGTTTTCCTTGATTGAATTAGCTCTCACACCAATATTTGCGTCTAAAGCCTTTGCATTGAGGGCTATCTGAAAACGGCTGTGGCGCTGAAGTTGCCTGTGAATGTGGAGTTGGTGGCATGTGAAACCCGCATGTGGAGCATTCGTTTGTGTGCGATGCTGACCAAGCTTCACTTCAGTCCTAGGCACACAAAGAGCACTAAGCATACAGTGTGAAAACTGAGTTTCCTTGAGAGCTGCTTGGAAGCCTGATGGTTTTTGAAGTTAGTGAGCCAAATGGAGTTGTTCTCCCACAAGAACCACTCGGCTGATCCTTCTTCAATATGCCCTTCACCAACATGCAGTGTTTCCTTGATTGAATTAGCTCTCACACCAATATTTGCGTCTAGAGCCTTTGCATTGAGGGCTATCTGAAAACGGCTGTGGCGCTAAGTTGCCTGTGAATGTGGAGTTGGTGGCATGTGAAACCCGCATGTGGAGCATTCGTTTGTGTGGGATGCTGACCAAGCTTCATTTCAGTCCTAGGCACACAAAGGGCACTAAGCATAGAGTGTGAAAACTGAGTTTCCTTGAGAGCTGCTTGGAAGCCTGATGGTGTGTGAAGTTAGTGAGCCAAATGGAGTTGTTCTCCCACAAGAACCACTCGGCTGATCCTTCTTCAATATGCCCTTCACCAACATGCAGTGTTTCCTTGATTGAATTAGCTCTCACACCAATATTTGCGTCTAGAGCCTTTGCATTGAGGGCTATCTGAAAACGGCTGTGGCGCTGAAGTTGCCTGTGAATGTGGAGTTGGTGGCATGTGAAACCCGCATGTGGAGCATTCGTTTGTGTGGGATGCTCTACCAGGTTCATTCCTAGATAATGCACTCAAAGGGCACTAAGCATAGAGTGTGAAAACTGAGTTTCCTTGAGAGCTGCTTGGAAGCCTGATGGTGTGTGAAGTTAGTGAGCCAAATGGAGTTGTTCTCCCACAAGAACCACTCGGCTGATCCTTCTTCAATATGCCCTTCACCAACATGCAGTGTTTCCTTGATTGAATTAGCTCTCACACCAATATTTGCGTCTAGAGCCTTTGCATTGAGGGCTATCTGAAAACGGCTGTGGCGCTGAAGTTGCCTGTGAATGTGGAGTTGGTGGCATGTGAAACCCGCATGTGGAGCATTCGTTTGTGTGGGATGCTGACCAAGCTTCATTTCAGTCCTAGGCACACAAAGGGCACTAAGCATAGAGTGTGAAAACTGAGTTTCCTTGAGAGCTGCTTGGAAGCCTGATGGTGTGTGAAGTTAGTGAGCCAAATGGAGTTGTTCTCCCACAAGAACCACTCGGCTGATCCTTCTTCAATATGCCCTTCACCAACATGCAGTGTTTCCTTGATTGAATTAGCTCTCACACCAATATTTGCGTCTAGAGCCTTTGCATTGAGGGCTATCTGAAAACGGCTGTGGCGCTAAGTTGCCTGTGAATGTGGAGTTGGTGGCATGTGAAACCCGCATGTGGAGCATTCGTTTGTGTGGGATGCTGACCAAGCTTCATTTCAGTCCTAGGCACACAAAGGGCACTAAGCATAGAGTGTGAAAACTGAGTTTCCTTGAGAGCTGCTTGGAAGCCTGATGGTGTGTGAAGTTAGTGAGCCAAATGGAGTTGTTCTCCCACAAGAACCACTCGGCTGATCCTTCTTCAATATGCCCTTCACCAACATGCAGTGTTTCCTTGATTGAATTAGCTCTCACACCAATATTTGCGTCTAGAGCCTTTGCATTGAGGGCTATCTGAAAACGGCTGTGGCGCTGAAGTTGCCTGTGAATGTGGAGTTGGTGGCATGTGAAACCCGCATGTGGAGCATTCGTTTGTGTGGGATGCTCTACTAGGTTCATTCCTAGATAATGCACTCAAAGGGCACTAAGCATAGAGTGTGAAAACTGAGTTTCCTTGAGAGCTGCTTGGAAGCCTGATGGTGTGTGAAGTTAGTGAGCCAAATGGAGTTGTTCTCCCACAAGAACCACTCGGCTGATCCTTCTTCAATATGCCCTTCACCAACATGCAGTGTTTCCTTGATTGAATTAGCTCTCACACCAATATTTGCGTCTAGAGCCTTTGCATTGAGGGCTATCTGAAAACGGCTGTGGTGCTGAAGTTGCCTGTGAATGTGGAGTTGGTGGCATGTGAAACCCGCATGTGGAGCATTCGTTTGTGTGAGATGCTGACCAAGCTTCATTTCAGTCCTAGGCACACAAAGGGCACTAAGCATAGAGTGTGAAAACTGAGTTTCCTTGAGAGCTGCTTGGAAGCCTGATGGTGTGTGAAGTTAGTGAGCCAAATGGAGTTGTTCTCCCACAAGAACCACTCGGCTGATCCTTCTTCAATATGCCCTTCACCAACATGCAGTGTTTCCTTGATTGAATTAGCTCTCACACCAATATTTGCGTCTAGAGCCTTTGCATTGAGGGCTATCTGAAAACGGCTGTGGCGCTGAAGTTGCCTGTGAATGTGGAGTTGGTGGCATGTGAAACCCGCATGTGGAGCATTCGTTTGTGTGGGATGCTCTACCAGGTTCATTCCTAGATAATGCACTCAAAGGGCACTAAGCATAGAGTGTGAAAACTGAGTTTCCTTGAGAGCTGCTTGGAAGCCTGATGGTGTGTGAAGTTAGTGAGCCAAATGGAGTTGTTCTCCCACAAGAACCACTCGGCTGATCCTTCTTCAATATGCCCTTCACCAACATGCAGTGTTTCCTTGATTGAATTAGCTCTCACACCAATATTTGCGTCTAGAGCCTTTGCATTGAGGGCTATCTGAAAACGGCTGTGGCGCTGAAGTTGCCTGTGAATGTGGAGTTGGTGGCATGTGAAACCCGCATGTGGAGCATTCGTTTGTGTGGGATGCTGACCAAGCTTCATTTCGGTCTAGGCACACAAAGAGCAGTAAGCATAGAGTGTGAAAACTGAGTTTCCTTGAGAGCTGCTTGGAAGCCTGATGGTGTGTGAAGTTAGTGAGCCAAATGGAGTTGTTCTCCCACAAGAACCACTCGGCTGATCCTTCTTCAATATGCCCTTCACCAACATGCAGTGTTTCCTTGATTGAATTAGCTCTCACACCAATATTTGCGTCTAGAGCCTTTGCATTGAGGGCTATCTGAAAACGGCTGTGGCGCTGAAGTTGCCTGTGAATGTGGAGTTGGTGGCATGTGAAACCCGCATGTGGAGCATTCGTTTGTGTGGGATGCTCTACCAGGTTCATTCCTAGATAATGCACACAAAGGGCACTAAGCATAGAGTGTGAAAACTGAGTTTCCTTGAGAGCTGCTTGGAAGCCTGATGGTGTGTGAAGTTAGTGAGCCAAATGGAGTTGTTCTCCCACAAGAACCACTCGGCTGATCCTTCTTCAATATGCCCTTCACCAACATGCAGTGTTTCCTTGATTGAATTAGCTCTCACACCAATATTTGCGTCTAAAGTCTTTGCATTGAGGGCTATCTGAAAACGGCTGTGGCGCTGAAGTTGCCTGTGAATGTGGAGTTGGTGGCATGTGAAACCCGCATGTGGAGCATTCGTTTGTGTGCGATGCTGACCAAGCTTCACTTCAGTCCTCGGCACACAAAGAGCACTAAGCATACAGTGTGAAAACTGAGTTTCCTTGAGAGCTGCTTGGAAGCCTGATGGTTTGTGAAGTTAGTGAGCCAAATGGAGTTGTTCTCCCACAAGAACCACTCGGCTGATCCTTCTTCAATATGCCCTTCACCAACATGCAGTGTTTCCTTGATTGAATTAGCTCTCACACCAATATTTGCGTCTAGAGCCTTTGCATTGAGGGCTATCTGAAAACGGCTGTGGCGCTGAAGTTGCCTGTGAATGTGGAGTTGGTGGCATGTGAAACCCGCATGTGGAGCATTCGTTTGTGTGGGATGCTGACCAAGCTTCATTTCAGTCCTAGGCACACAAAGGGCACTAAGCATAGAGTGTGAAAACTGAGTTTCCTTGAGAGCTGCTTGGAAGCCTGATGGTGTGTGAAGTTAGTGAGCCAAATGGAGTTGTTCTCCCACAAGAACCACTCGGCTGATCCTTCTTCAATATGCACTTCACCAACATGCATTGTTTCCTTGATTGAATTAGCTCTCACACCAATATTTGCGTCTAGAGCCTTTGCATTGAGGGCTATCTGAAAACGGCTGTGGCGCTGAAGTTGCCTGTGAATGTGGAGTTGGTGGCATGTGAAACCCGGATGTGGAGCATTCGTTTGTGTGGGATGCTCTACTAGGTTCATTCCTAGATAATGCACTCAAAGGGCACTAAGCATAGAGTGTGAAAACTGAGTTTCCTTGAGAGCTGCTTGGAAGCCTGATGGTGTGTGAAGTTAGTGAGCCAAATGGAGTTGTTCTCCCACAAGAACCACTCGGCTGATCCTTCTTCAATATGCACTTCACCAACATGCATTGTTTCCTTGATTGAATTAGCTCTCACACCAATATTTGCGTCTAGAGCCTTTGCATTGAGGGCTATCTGAAAACGGCTGTGGCACTGAAGTTGCCTGTGAATGTGGAGTTGGTGGCATGTGAAACCCGCATGTGGAGCATTCGTTTGTGTGGGATGCTCTACCAGGTTCATTCCTAGATAATGCACTCAAAGGGCACTAAGCATAGAGTGTGAAAACTGAGTTTCCTTGAGAGCTGCTTGGAAGCCTGGTGGTGTGTGAAGTTAGTGAGCCAAATGGAGTTGTTCTCCCACAAGAACCACTCGGCTGATCCTTCTTCAATATGCCCTTCACCAACATGCAGTGTTTCCTTGATTGAATTAGCTCTCACACCAATATTTGCGTCTAGAGCCTTTGCATTGAGGGCTATCTGAAAACGGCTGTGGCACTGAAGTTGCCTGTCAATGTGGAGTTGGTGGCATGTGAAACCCGCATGTGGAGCATTCGTTTGTGTGGGATGCTCACCAACCTTCATTTCAGTCCTAGGTACTCAAAAGGCACTAAGTATAGAGTGTGAAAACTGAGTTTCCTTGAGAGCTGCTTGGAAGCCTGATGGTGTGTGAAGTTAGTGAGCCAAATGGAGTTGTTCTCCCACAGGAACCACTCGGCTGATCCTTCTTCAATATGCCCTTCACCAACATGCAGTGTTTTCCTTGATTGAATTAGCTCTCACACCAATATTTGCGTCTAGAGCCTTTGCATTGAGGGCTATCTGAAAACGGCTGTGGCGCTGAAGTTGCCTGTGAATGTGGAGTTGGTGGCATGTGAAACCCGCATGTGGAGCATTCGTTTGTGTGGGATGCTCTACCAGGTTCATTCCTAGATAATGCACACAAAGGGCACTAAGCATAGAGTGTGAAAACTGAGTTTCCTTGAGAGCTGCTTGGAAGCCTGATGGTGTGTGAAGTTAGTGAGCCAAATGGAGTTGTTCTCCCACAGGAACCACTCGGCTGATCCTTCTTCAATATGCCCTTCACCAACATGCAGTGTTTCCTTGATTGAATTAGCTCTCACACCAATATTTGCGTCTAAAGTCTTTGCATTGAGGGCTATCTGAAAACGGCTGTGGCGCTGAAGTTGCCTGTGAATGTGGAGTTGGTGGCATGTGAAACCCGCATGTGGAGCATTCGTTTGTGTGGGATGCTCTACCAGGTTCATTCCTAGATAATGCACTCAAAGGGCACTAAGCATAGAGTGTGAAAACTGAGTTTCCTTGAGAGCTGCTTGGAAGCCTGATGGTGTGTGAAGTTAGTGAGCCAAATGGAGTTGTTCTCCCACAAGAACCACTCGGCTGATCCTTCTTCAATATGCCCTTCACCAACATGCAGTGTTTCCTTGATTGAATTAGCTCTCACACCAATATTTGCGTCTAGAGCCTTTGCATTGAGGGCTATCTGAAAACGGCTGTGGCGCTGAAGTTGCCTGTGAATGTGGAGTTGGTGGCATGTGAAACCCGCATGTGGAGCATTCGTTTGTGTGGGATGCTCTACTAGGTTCATTCCTAGATAATGCACTCAAAGGGCACTAAGCATAGAGTGTGAAAACTGAGTTTCCTTGAGAGCTGCTTGGAAGCCTGATGGTGTGTGAAGTTAGTGAGCCAAATGGAGTTGTTCTCCCACAAGAACCACTCGGCTGATCCTTCTTCAATATGCCCTTCACCAACATGCAGTGTTTCCTTGATTGAATTAGCTCTCACACCAATATTTGCGTCTAGAGCCTTTGCATTGAGGGCTATCTGAAAACGGCTGTGGTGCTGAAGTTGCCTGTGAATGTGGAGTTGGTGGCATGTGAAACCCGCATGTGGAGCATTCGTTTGTGTGGGATGCTGACCAAGCTTCATTTCAGTCCTAGGCACACAAAGGGCACTAAGCATAGAGTGTGAAAACTGAGTTTCCTTGAGAGCTGCTTGGAAGCCTGATGGTGTGTGAAGTTAGTGAGCCAAATGGAGTTGTTCTCCCACAAGAACCACTCGGCTGATCCTTCTTCAATATGCCCTTCACCAACATGCAGTGTTTCCTTGATTGAATTAGCTCTCACACCAATATTTGCGTCTAGAGCCTTTGCATTGAGGGCTATCTGAAAACGGCTGTGGCGCTGAAGTTGCCTGTGAATGTGGAGTTGGTGGCATGTGAAACCCGCATGTGGAGCATTCGTTTGTGTGGGATGCTCTACCAGGTTCATTCCTAGATAATGCACTCAAAGGGCACTAAGCATAGAGTGTGAAAACTGAGTTTCCTTGAGAGCTGCTTGGAAGCCTGATGGTGTGTGAAGTTAGTGAGCCAAATGGAGTTGTTCTCCCACAAGAACCACTCGGCTGATCCTTCTTCAATATGCCCTTCACCAACATGCAGTGTTTCCTTGATTGAATTAGCTCTCACACCAATATTTGCGTCTAGAGCCTTTGCATTGAGGGCTATCTGAAAACGGCTGTGGCGCTGAAGTTGCCTGTGAATGTGGAGTTGGTGGCATGTGAAACCCGCATGTGGAGCATTCGTTTGTGTGGGATGCTGACCAAGCTTCATTTCGGTCCTAGGCACACAAAGAGCAGTAAGCATAGAGTGTGAAAACTGAGTTTCCTTGAGAGCTGCTTGGAAGCCTGATGGTGTGTGAAGTTAGTGAGCCAAATGGAGTTGTTCTCCCACAAGAACCACTCGGCTGATCCTTCTTCAATATGCCCTTCACCAACATGCAGTGTTTCCTTGATTGAATTAGCTCTCACACCAATATTTGCGTCTAAAGTCTTTGCATTGAGGGCTATCTGAAAACGGCTGTGGCGCTGAAGTTGCCTGTGAATGTGGAGTTGGTGGCATGTGAAACCCGCATGTGGAGCATTCGTTTGTGTGCGATGCTGACCAAGTTTCACTTCAGTCATCGGCACACAAAGAGCACTAAGCATACAGTGTGAAAACTGAGTTTCCTTGAGAGCTGCTTGGAAGCCTGATGGTTTGTGAAGTTAGTGAGCCAAATGGAGTTGTTCTCCCACAAGAACCACTCGGCTGATCCTTCTTCAATATGCCCTTCACCAACATGCAGTGTTTCCTTGATTGAATTAGCTCTCACACCAATATTTGCGTCTAGAGCCTTTGCATTGAGGGCTATCTGAAAACGGCTGTGGCGCTGAAGTTGCCTGTGAATGTGGAGTTGGTGGCATGTGAAACCCGCATGTGGAGCATTCGTTTGTGTGGGATGCTCTACCAGGTTCATTCCTAGATAATGCACACAAAGGGCACTAAGCATAGAGTGTGAAAACTGAGTTTCCTTGAGAGCTGCTTGGAAGCCTGATGGTGTGTGAAGTTAGTGAGCCAAATGGAGTTGTTCTCCCACAAGAACCACTCGGCTGATCCTTCTTCAATATGCCCTTCACCAACATGCAGTGTTTCCTTGATTGAATTAGCTCTCACACCAATATTTGCGTCTAAAGTCTTTGCATTGAGGGCTATCTGAAAACGGCTGTGGCGCTGAAGTTGCCTGTGAATGTGGAGTTGGTGGCATGTGAAACCCGCATGTGGAGCATTCGTTTGTGTGCGATGCTGACCAAGCTTCACTTCAGTCCTCGGCACACAAAGAGCACTAAGCATACAGTGTGAAAACTGAGTTTCCTTGAGAGCTGCTTGGAAGCCTGATGGTTTGTGAAGTTAGTGAGCCAAATGGAGTTGTTCTCCCACAAGAACCACTCGGCTGATCCTTCTTCAATATGCCCTTCACCAACATGCAGTGTTTCCTTGATTGAATTAGCTCTCACACCAATATTTGCGTCTAGAGCCTTTGCATTGAGGGCTATCTGAAAACGGCTGTGGCGCTGAAGTTGCCTGTGAATGTGGAGTTGGTGGCATGTGAAACCCGCATGTGGAGCATTCGTTTGTGTGGGATGCTGACCAAGCTTCATTTCAGTCCTAGGCACACAAAGGGCACTAAGCATAGAGTGTGAAAACTGAGTTTCCTTGAGAGCTGCTTGGAAGCCTGATGGTGTGTGAAGTTAGTGAGCCAAATGGAGTTGTTCTCCCACAAGAACCACTCGGCTGATCCTTCTTCAATATGCCCTTCACCAACATGCAGTGTTTCCTTGATTGAATTAGCTCTCACACCAATATTTGCGTCTAGAGCCTTTGCATTGAGGGCTATCTGAAAACGGCTGTGGCGCTGAAGTTGCCTGTGAATGTGGAGTTGGTGGCATGTGAAACCCGCATGTGGAGCATTCGTTTGTGTGGGATGCTCTACCAGGTTCATTCCTAGATAATGCACTCAAAGGGCACTAAGCATAGAGTGTGAAAACTGAGTTTCCTTGAGAGCTGCTTGGAAGCCTGGTGGTGTGTGAAGTTAGTGAGCCAAATGGAGTTGTTCTCCCACAAGAACCACTCGGCTGATCCTTCTTCAATATGCCCTTCACCAACATGCATTGTTTCCTTGATTGAATTAGCTCTCACACCAATATTTGCGTCTAGAGCCTTTGCATTGAGGGCTATCTGAAAACGGCTGTGGCACTGAAGTTGCCTGTCAATGTGGAGTTGGTGGCATGTGAAACCCGCATGTGGAGCATTCGTTTGTGTGGGATGCTCACCAACCTTCATTTCAGTCCTAGGTACTCAAAAGGCACTAAGTATAGAGTGTGAAAACTGAGTTTCCTTGAGAGCTGCTTGGAAGAATGATGGTGTGTGAAGTTATTGAGCCAAATGGAGTTGTTCTCCCACAAGAACCACTCGGCTGATCCTTCTTCAATATGCCCTTCACCAACATGCAGTGTTTCCTTGATTGAATTAGCTCTCACACCAATATTTGCGTCTAGAGCCTTTGCATTGAGGGCTATCTGAAAACGGCTGTGGTGCTGAAGTTGCCTGTGAATGTGGAGTTGGTGGCATGTGAAACCCGCATGTGGAGCATTCGTTTGTGTGGGATGCTCACCAACCTTCATTTCAGTCCTAGGTACTCAAAAGGCACTAAGCATAGAGTGTGAAAACTGAGTTTCCTTGAGAGCTGCTTGGAAGCCTGATGGTGTGTGAAGTTAGTGAGCCAAATGGAGTTGTTCTCCCACAAGAACCACTCGGCTGATCCTTCTTCAATATGCCCTTCACCAACATGCAGTGTTTCCTGATTGAATTAGCTCTCACACCAATATTTGCGTCTAGAGCCTTTGCATTGAGGGCTATCTGAAAACGGCTGTGGCGCTGAAGTTGCCTGTGAATGTGGAGTTGGTGGCATGTGAAACCCGCATGTGGAGCATTCGTTTGTGTGGGATGCTCTACCAGGTTCATTCCTAGATAATGCACTCAAAGGGCACTAAGCATAGAGTGTGAAAACTGAGTTTCCTTGAGAGCTGCTTGGAAGCCTGATGGTGTGTGAAGTTAGTGAGCCAAATGGAGTTGTTCTCCCACAAGAACCACTCGGCTGATCCTTCTTCAATATGCCCTTCACCAACATGCAGTGTTTCCTTGATTGAATTAGCTCTCACACCAATATTTGCGTCTAGAGCCTTTGCATTGAGGGCTATCTGAAAACGGCTGTGGCGCTGAAGTTGCCTGTGAATGTGGAGTTGGTGGCATGTGAAACCCGCATGTGGAGCATTCGTTTGTGTGGGATGCTGACCAAGCTTCATTTCGGTCCTAGGCACACAAAGAGCAGTAAGCATAGAGTGTGAAAACTGAGTTTCCTTGAGAGCTGCTTGGAAGCCTGATGGTGTGTGAAGTTAGTGAGCCAAATGGAGTTGTTCTCCCACAAGAACCACTCGGCTGATCCTTCTTCAATATGCCCTTCACCAACATGCAGTGTTTCCTTGATTGAATTAGCTCTCACACCAATATTTGCGTCTAGAGCCTTTGCATTGAGGGCTATCTGAAAACGGCTGTGGCGCTGAAGTTGCCTGTGAATGTGGAGTTGGTGGCATGTGAAACCCGCATGTGGAGCATTCGTTTGTGTGGGATGCTCTACCAGGTTCATTCCTAGATAATGCACACAAAGGGCACTAAGCATAGAGTGTGAAAACTGAGTTTCCTTGAGAGCTGCTTGGAAGCCTGATGGTGTGTGAAGTTAGTGAGCCAAATGGAGTTGTTCTCCCACAGGAACCACTCGGCTGATCCTTCTTCAATATGCCCTTCACCAACATGCAGTGTTTCCTTGATTGAATTAGCTCTCACACCAATATTTGCGTCTAAAGTCTTTGCATTGAGGGCTATCTGAAAACGGCTGTGGCGCTGAAGTTGCCTGTGAATGTGGAGTTGGTGGCATGTGAAACCCGCATGTGGAGCATTCGTTTGTGTGCGATGCTGACCAAGCTTCACTTCAGTCCTAGGCACACAAAGAGCACTAAGCATACAGTGTGAAAACTGAGTTTCCTTGAGAGCTGCTTGGAAGCCTGATGGTTTGTGAAGTTAGTGAGCCAAATGGAGTTGTTCTCCCACAAGAACCACTCGGCTGATCCTTCTTCAATATGCCCTTCACCAACATGCAGTGTTTCCTTGATTGAATTAGCTCTCACACCAATATTTGCGTCTAGAGCCTTTGCATTGAGGGCTATCTGAAAACGGCTGTGGCGCTGAAGTTGCCTGTGAATGTGGAGTTGGTGGCATGTGAAACCCGCATGTGGAGCATTCGTTTGTGTGGGATGCTCTACCAGGTTCATTCCTAGATAATGCACTCAAAGGGCACTAAGCATAGAGTGTGAAAACTGAGTTTCCTTGAGAGCTGCTTGGAAGCCTGATGGTGTGTGAAGTTAGTGAGCCAAATGGAGTTGTTCTCCCACAAGAACCACTCGGCTGATCCTTCTTCAATATGCCCTTCACCAACATGCAGTGTTTCCTTGATTGAATTAGCTCTCACACCAATATTTGCGTCTAGAGCCTTTGCATTGAGGGCTATCTGAAAACGGCTGTGGCGCTGAAGTTGCCTGTGAATGTGGAGTTGGTGGCATGTGAAACCCGCATGTGGAGCATTCGTTTGTGTGGGATGCTGACCAAGCTTCATTTCGGTCCTAGGCACACAAAGAGCAGTAAGCATAGAGTGTGAAAACTGAGTTTCCTTGAGAGCTGCTTGGAAGCCTGATGGTGTGTAAAGTTAGTGAGCCAAATGGAGTTGTTCTCCCACAAGAACCACTCGGCTGATCCTTCTTCAATATGCCCTTCACCAACATGCAGTGTTTCCTTGATTGAATTAGCTCTCACACCAATATTTGCGTCTAGAGCCTTTGCATTGAGGGCTATCTGAAAATGGCTGTGGCGCTGAAGTTGCCTGTGAATGTGGAGTTGGTGGCATGTGAAACCCGCATGTGGAGCATTCGTTTGTGTGGGATGCTCTACCAGGTTCATTCCTAGATAATGCACACAAAGGGCACTAAGCATAGAGTGTGAAAACTGAGTTTCCTTGAGAGCTGCTTGGAAGCCTGATGGTGTGTGAAGTTAGTGAGCCAAATGGAGTTGTTCTCCCACAAGAACCACTCGGCTGATCCTTCTTCAATATGCCCTTCACCAACATGCAGTGTTTCCTTGATTGAATTAGCTCTCACACCAATATTTGCGTCTAGAGCCTTTGCATTGAGGGCTATCTGAAAACGGCTGTGGCGCTGAAGTTGCCTGTGAATGTGGAGTTGGTGGCATGTGAAACCCGCATGTGGAGCATTCGTTTGTGTGGGATGCTGACCAAGCTTCATTTCAGTCCTAGGCACACAAAGGGCACTAAGCATAGAGTGTGAAAACTGAGTTTCCTTGAGAGCTGCTTGGAAGCCTGATGGTGTGTGAAGTTAGTGAGCCAAATGGAGTTGTTCTCCCACAAGAACCACTCGGCTGATCCTTCTTCAATATGCCCTTCACCAACATGCAGTGTTTCCTTGATTGAATTAGCTCTCACACCAATATTTGCGTCTAGAGCCTTTGCATTGAGGGCTATCTGAAAACGGCTGTGGCGCTGAAGTTGCCTGTGAATGTGGAGTTGGTGGCATGTGAAACCCGCATGTGGAGCATTCGTTTGTGTGGGATGCTCTACCAGGTTCATTTCAGTGCTAGCCATACCAAGGGCACTAAGCATAGAGTGTGAAAACTGAGTTTCCTTGAGAGCTGCTTGGAAGCCTGATGGTGTGTGAAGTTAGTGAGCCAAATGGAGTTGTTCTCCCACAAGAACCACTCGGCTGATCCTTCTTCAATATGCCCTTCACCAACATGCAGTGTTTCCTTGATTGAATTAGCTCTCACACCAATATTTGCGTCTAGAGCCTTTGCATTGAGGGCTATCTTAAAACGGCTGTGGCGCTGAAGTTGCCTGTGAATGTGGAGTTGGTGGCATGTGAAACCCGCATGTGGAGCATTCGTTTGTGTGGGATGCTCTACCAGGTTCATTCCTAGATAATGCACTCAAAGGGCACTAAGCATAGAGTGTGAAAACTGAGTTTCCTTGAGAGCTGCTTGGAAGCCTGAGGGTGTGTGAAGTTAGTGAGCCAAATGGAGTTGTTCTCCCACAAGAACCACTCGGCTGATCCTTCTTCAATATGCCCTTCACCAACATGCAGTGTTTCCTTGATTGAATTAGCTCTCACACCAATATTTGCGTCTAGAGCCTTTGCATTGAGGGCTATCTGAAAACGGCTGTGGCGCTGAAGTTGCCTGTGAATGTGGAGTTGGTGGCATGTGAAACCCGCATGTGGAGCATTCGTTTGTGTGGGATGCTCTACTAGGTTCATTCCTAGATAATGCATTCAAAGGGCACTAAACATACAGTGTGAAAACTGAGTTTCCTTGAGAGCTGCTTGGAAGCCTGATGGTGTGTGAAGTTAGTGAGCCAAATGGAGTTGTTCTCCCACAAGAACCACTCGGCTGATCCTTCTTCAATATGCCCTTCACCAACATGCAGTGTTTCCTTGATTGAATTAGCTCTCACACCAATATTTGCGTCTAGAGCCTTTGCATTGAGGGCTATCTGAAAACGGCTGTGGCGCTGAAGTTGCCTGTGAATGTGGAGTTGGTGGCATGTGAAACCCGCATGTGGAGCATTCGTTTGTGTGGGATGCTCTACCAGGTTCATTTCAGTCCTAGCCATACAAAGGGCACTAAGCATAGAGTGTGAAAACTGAGTTTCCTTGAGAGCTGCTTGGAAGCCTGATGGTGTGTGAAGTTAGTGAGCCAAATGGAGTTGTTCTCCCACAAGAACCACTCGGCTGATCCTTCTTCAATATGCCCTTCACCAACATGCAGTGTTTCCTTGATTGAATTAGCTCTCACACCAATATTTGCGTCTAGAGCCTTTGCATTGAGGGCTATCTGAAAACGGCTGTGGCGCTGAAGTTGCCTGTGAATGTGGAGTTGGTGGCATGTGAAACCCGCATGTGGAGCATTCGTTTGTGTGGGATGCTCTACCAGGTTCATTCCTAGATAATGCACTCAAAGGGCACTAAGCATAGAGTGTGAAAACTGAGTTTCCTTGAGAGCTGCTTGGAAGCCTGATGGTGTGTGAAGTTAGTGAGCCAAATGGAGTTGTTCTCCCACAAGAACCACTCGGCTGATCCTTCTTCAATATGCCCTTCACCAACATGCAGTGTTTCCTTGATTGAATTAGCTCTCACACCAATATTTGCGTCTAGAGCCTTTGCATTGAGGGCTATCTGAAAACGGCTGTGGCGCTGAAGTTGCCTGTGAATGTGGAGTTGGTGGCATGTGAAACCCGCATGTGGAGCATTCGTTTGTGTGGGATGCTCTACCAGGTTCATTCCTAGATAATGCACTCAAAGGGCACTAAGCATAGAGTGTGAAAACTGAGTTTCCTTGAGAGCTGCTTGGAAGCCTGATGGTGTGTGAAGTTAGTGAGCCAAATGGAGTTGTTCTCCCACAAGAACCACTCGGCTGATCCTTCTTCAATATGCCCTTCACCAACATGCAGTGTTTCCTTGATTGAATTAGCTCTCACACCAATATTTGCGTCTAGAGCCTTTGCATTGAGGGCTATCTGAAAACGGCTGTGGCGCTGAAGTTGCCTGTGAATGTGGAGTTGGGGTGGCATGTTAAACCCGCATGTGGAGCATTCGTTTGTGTGGGATGCTCTACCAGGTTCATTCCTAGATAATGCACTCAAAGGGCACTAAGCATAGAGTGTGAAAACTGAGTTTCCTTGAGAGCTGCTTGGAAGCCTGATGGTGTGTGAAGTTAGTGAGCCAAATGGAGTTGTTCTCCCACAAGAACCACTCGGCTGATCCTTCTTCAATATGCCCTTCACCAACATGCAGTGTTTCCTTGATTGAATTAGCTCTCACACCAATATTTGCGTCTAGAGCCTTTGCATTGAGGGCTATCTGAAAACGGCTGTGGCGCTGAAGTTGCCTGTGAATGTGGAGTTGGTGGCATGTGAAACCCGCATGTGGAGCATTCGTTTGTGTGGGATGCTCTACCAGGTTCATTCCTAGATAATGCACTCAAAGGGCACTAAGCATAGAGTGTGAAAACTGAGTTTCCTTGAGAGCTGCTTGGAAGCCTGATGGTGTGTGAAGTTAGTGAGCCAAATGGAGTTGTTCTCCCACAAGAACCACTCGGCTGATCCTTCTTCAATATGCCCTTCACCAACATGCAGTGTTTCCTTGATTGAATTAGCTCTCACACCAATATTTGCGTCTAGAGCCTTTGCATTGAGGGCTATCTGAAAACGGCTGTGGCGCTGAAGTTGCCTGTGAATGTGGAGTTGGTGGCATGTGAAACCCGCATGTGGAGCATTCGTTTGTGTGGGATGCTCTACTAGGTTCATTCCTAGATAATGCACTCAAAGGGCACTAAGCATAGAGTGTGAAAACTGAGTTTCCTTGAGAGCTGCTTGGAAGCCTGATGGTGTGTGAAGTTAGTGAGCCAAATGGAGTTGTTCTCCCACAAGAACCACTCGGCTGATCCTTCTTCAATATGCCCTTCACCAACATGCAGTGTTTCCTTGATTGAATTAGCTCTCACACCAATATTTGCGTCTAGAGCCTTTGCATTGAGGGCTATCTGAAAACGGCTGTGGCGCTGAAGTTGCCTGTGAATGTGGAGTTGGTGGCATGTGAAACCCGCATGTGGAGCATTCGTTTGTGTGGGATGCTCTACCAGGTTCATTCCTAGATAATGCATTCAAAGGGCAATAAACATAGAGTGTGAAAACTGAGTTTCCTTGAGAGCTGCTTGGAAGCCTGATGGTGTGAAGTTAGTGAGCCAAATGGAGTTGTTCTCCCACAAGAACCACTCGGCTGATCCTTCTTCAATATGCCCTTCACCAACATGCAGTGTTTCCTTGATTGAATTAGCTCTCACACCAATATTTGCGTCTAGAGCCTTTGCATTGAGGGCTATCTGAAAACGGCTGTGGCGCTGAAGTTGCCTGTAAATGTGGAGTTGGTGGCATGTGAAACCCGCATGTGGAGCATTCGTTTGTGTGGGATGCTCTACCAGGTTCATTCCTAGATAATGCATTCAAAGGGCACTAAGCATAGAGTGTGAAAACTGAGTTTCCTTGAGAGCTGCTTGGAAGCCTGATGGTGTGTGAAGTTAGTGAGCCAAATGGAGTTGTTCTCCCACAAGAACCACTCGGCTGATCCTTCTTCAATATGCCCTTCACCAACATGCAGTGTTTCCTTGATTGAATTAGCTCTCACACCAATATTTGCGTCTAGAGCCTTTGCATTGAGGGCTATCTGAAAACGGCTGTGGCGCTGAAGTTGCCTGTGAATGTGGAGTTGGTGGCATGTGAAACCCGCATGTGGAGCATTCGTTTGTGTGGGATGCTCTACCAGGTTCATTCCTAGATAATGCACTCAAAGGGCACTAAGCATAGAGTGTGAAAACTGAGTTTCCTTGAGAGCTGCTTGGAAGCCTGATGGTGTGTGAAGTTAGTGAGCCAAATGGAGTTGTTCTCCACAAGAACCACTCTGCTGATCCTTCTTCAATATGCCCTTCACCAACATGCAGTGTTTCCTTGATTGAATTAGCTCTCACACCAATATTTGCGTCTAGAGCCTTTGCATTGAGGGCTATCTGAAAACGGCTGTGGCGCTGAAGTTGCCTGTGAATGTGGAGTTGGTGGCATGTTAAACCCGCATGTGGAGCATTCGTTTGTGTGGGATGCTCTACCAGGTTCATTCCTAGATAATGCACTCAAAGGGCACTAAGCATAGAGTGTGAAAACTGAGTTTCCTTGAGAGCTGCTTGGAAGCCTGATGGTGTGTGAAGTTAGTGAGCCAAATGGAGTTGTTCTCCCACAAGAACCACTCTGCTGATCCTTCTTCAATATGCCCTTCACCAACATGCAGTGTTTCCTTGATTGAATTAGCTCTCACACCAATATTTGCGTCTAGAGCCTTTGCATTGAGGGCTATCTGAAAACGGCTGTGGCGCTGAAGTTGCCTGTGAATGTGGAGTTGGTGGCATGTGAAACCCGCATGTGGAGCATTCGTTTGTGTGGGATGCTCTACCAGGTTCATTCCTAGATAATGCACTCAAAGGGCACTAAGCATAGAGTGTGAAAACTGAGTTTCCTTGAGAGCTGCTTGGAAGCCTGATGGTGTGTGAAGTTAGTGAGCCAAATGGAGTTGTTCTCCCACAAGAACCACTCGGCTGATCCTTCTTCAATATGCCCTTCACCAACATGCAGTGTTTCCTTGATTGAATTAGCTCTCACACCAATATTTGCGTCTAGAGCCTTTGCATTGAGGGCTATCTGAAAACGGCTGTGGCGCTGAAGTTGCCTGTGAATGTGGAGTTGGTGGCATGTGAAACCCGCATGTGGAGCATTCGTTTGTGTGGGATGCTCTACCAGGTTCATTCCTAGATAATGCACTCAAAGGGCACTAAGCATAGAGTGTGAAAACTGAGTTTCCTTGAGAGCTGCTTGGAAGCCTGATGGTGTGTGAAGTTAGTGAGCCAAATGGAGTTGTTCTCAAACAAGAACCACTCGGCTGATCCTTTTTCAATATGCCCTTCACCAACATGCAGTGTTTCCTTGATTGAATTAGCTCTCACACCAATATTTGCGTCTAGAGCCTTTGCATTGAGGGCTATCTGAAAACGGCTGTGGCGCTGAAGTTGCCTGTGAATGTGGAGTTGGTGGCATGTGAAACCCGCATGTGGAGCATTCGTTTGTGTGGGATGCTCTACTAGGTTCATTCCTAGATAATGCACTCAAAGGGCACTAAGCATAGAGTGTGAAAACTGAGTTTCCTTGAGAGCTGCTTGGAAGCCTGATGGTGTGTGAAGTTAGTGAGCCAAATGGAGTTGTTCTCCCACAAGAACCACTCGGCTGATCCTTCTTCAATATGCCCTTCACCAACATGCAGTGTTTCCTTGATTGAATTAGCTCTCACACCAATATTTGCGTCTAGAGCCTTTGCATTGAGGGCTATCTGAAAACGGCTGTGGCGCTGAAGTTGCCTGTGAATGTGGAGTTGGTGGCATGTGAAACCCGCATGTGGAGCATTCGTTTGTGTGGGATGCTCTACCAGGTTCATTCCTAGATAATGCACTCAAAGGGCACTAAGCATAGAGTGTGAAAACTGAGTTTCCTTGAGAGCTGCTTGGAAGCCTGATGGTGTGTGAAGTTAGTGAGCCAAATGGAGTTGTTCTCCCACAAGAACCACTCGGCTGATCCTTCTTCAATATGCCCTTCACCAACATGCAGTGTTTCCTTGATTGAATTAGCTCTCACACCAATATTTGCGTCTAGAGCCTTTGCATTGAGGGCTATCTGAAAACGGCTGTGGCGCTGAAGTTGCCTGTGAATGTGGAGTTGGTGGCATGTGAAACCCGCATGTGGAGCATTCGTTTGTGTGGGATGCTCTACCAGGTTCATTCCTAGATAATGCACTCAAAGGGCACTAAGCATAGAGTGTGAAAACTGAGTTTCCTTGAGAGCTGCTTGGAAGCCTGATGGTGTGTGAAGTTAGTGAGCCAAATGGAGTTGTTCTCCCACAAGAACCACTCGGCTGATCCTTCTTCAATATGCCCTTCACCAACATGCTGTGTTTCCTTGATTGAATTAGCTCTCACACCAATATTTGCGTCTAGAGCCTTTGCATTGAGGGCTATCTGAAAACGGCTGTGGCGCTGAAGTTGCCTGTGAATGTGGAGTTGGTGGCATGTGAAACCCGCATGTGGAGCATTCGTTTGTGTGGGATGCTCTACCAGGTTCATTCCTAGATAATGCACTCAAAGGGCACTAAGCATAGAGTGTGAAAACTGAGTTTCCTTGAGAGCTGCTTGGAAGCCTGATGGTGTGTGAAGTTAGTGAGCCAAATGGAGTTGTTCTCCCACAAGAACCACTCGGCTGATCCTTCTTCAATATGCCCTTCACCAACATGCAGTGTTTCCTTGATTGAATTAGCTCTCACACCAATATTTGCGTCTAGAGCCTTTGCATTGAGGGCTATCTGAAAACGGCTGTGGCGCTGAAGTTGCCTGTGAATGTGGAGTTGGTGGCATGTGAAACCCGCATGTGGAGCATTCGTTTGTGTGGGATGCTCTACCAGGTTCATTCCTAGATAATGCACTCAAAGGGCACTAAGCATAGAGTGTGAAAACTGAGTTTCCTTGAGAGCTGCTTGGAAGCCTGATGGTGTGTGAAGTTAGTGAGCCAAATGGAGTTGTTCTCCCACAAGAACCACTCGGCTGATCCTTCTTCAATATGCCCTTCACCAACATGCTGTGTTTCCTTGATTGAATTAGCTCTCACACCAATATTTGCGTCTAGAGCCTTTGCATTGAGGGCTATTTGAAAACGGCTGTGGCGCTGAAGTTGCCTGTGAATGTGGAGTTGGTGGCATGTGAAACCCGCATGTGGAGCATTCGTTTGTGTGGGATGCTGACCAAGCTTCATTTCAGTCCTAGGCACACAAAGGGCACTAAGCATAGAGTGTGAAAACTGAGTTTCCTTGAGAGCTGCTTGGAAGCCTGATGGTGTGTGAAGTTAGTGAGCCAAATGGAGTTGTTCTCCCACAAGAACCACTCGGCTGATCCTTCTTCAATATGCCCTTCACCAACATGCAGTGTTTCCTTGATTGAATTAGCTCTCACACCAATATTTGCGTCTAGAGCCTTTGCATTGAGGGCTATCTGAAAACGGCTGTGGCGCTGAAGTTGCCTGTGAATGTGGAGTTGGTGGCATGTTAAACCCGCATGTGGAGCATTCGTTTGTGTGGGATGCTCTACCAGGTTCATTCCTAGATAATGCACTCAAAGGGCACTAAGCATAGAGTGTGAAAACTGAGTTTCCTTGAGAGCTGCTTGGAAGCCTGATGGTGTGTGAAGTTAGTGAGCCAAATGGAGTTGTTCTCCCACAAGAACCACTCGGCTGATCCTTCTTCAATATGCCCTTCACCAACATGCAGTGTTTCCTTGATTGAATTAGCTCTCACACCAATATTTGCGTCTAGAGCCTTTGCATTGAGGGCTATCTGAAAACGGCTGTGGCGCTGAAGTTGCCTGTGAATGTGGAGTTGGTGGCATGTGAAACCCGCATGTGGAGCATTCGTTTGTGTGGGATGCTCTACCAGGTTCATTCCTAGATAATGCACTCAAAGGGCACTAAGCATAGAGTGTGAAAACTGAGTTTCCTTGAGAGCTGCTTGGAAGCCTGATGGTGTGTGAAGTTAGTGAGCCAAATGGAGTTGTTCTCCCACAAGAACCACTCGGCTGATCCTTCTTCAATATGCCCTTCACCAACATGCAGTGTTTCCTTGATTGAATTAGCTCTCACACCAATATTTGCGTCTAGAGCCTTTGCATTGAGGGCTATCTGAAAACGGCTGTGGCGCTGAAGTTGCCTGTGAATGTGGAGTTGGTGGCATGTGAAACCCGCATGTGGAGCATTCGTTTGTGTGGGATGCTCTACCAGGTTCATTCCTAGATAATGCACTCAAAGGGCACTAAGCATAGAGTGTGAAAACTGAGTTTCCTTGAGAGCTGCTTGGAAGCCTGATGGTGTGTGAAGTTAGTGAGCCAAATGGAGTTGTTCTCAAACAAGAACCACTCGGCTGATCCTTTTTCAATATGCCCTTCACCAACATGCAGTGTTTCCTTGATTGAATTAGCTCTCACACCAATATTTGCGTCTAGAGCCTTTGCATTGAGGGCTATCTGAAAACGGCTGTGGCGCTGAAGTTGCCTGTGAATGTGGAGTTGGTGGCATGTGAAACCCGCATGTGGAGCATTCGTTTGTGTGGGATGCTCTACTAGGTTCATTCCTAGATAATGCACTCAAAGGGCACTAAGCATAGAGTGTGAAAACTGAGTTTCCTTGAGAGCTGCTTGGAAGCCTGATGGTGTGTGAAGTTAGTGAGCCAAATGGAGTTGTTCTCCCACAAGAACCACTCGGCTGATCCTTCTTCAATATGCCCTTCACCAACATGCAGTGTTTCCTTGATTGAATTAGCTCTCACACCAATATTTGCGTCTAGAGCCTTTGCATTGAGGGCTATCTGAAAACGGCTGTGGCGCTGAAGTTGCCTGTGAATGTGGAGTTGGTGGCATGTGAAACCCGCATGTGGAGCATTCGTTTGTGTGGGATGCTCTACCAGGTTCATTCCTAGATAATGCACTCAAAGGGCACTAAGCATAGAGTGTGAAAACTGAGTTTCCTTGAGAGCTGCTTGGAAGCCTGATGGTGTGTGAAGTTAGTGAGCCAAATGGAGTTGTTCTCCCACAAGAACCACTCGGCTGATCCTTCTTCAATATGCCCTTCACCAACATGCAGTGTTTCCTTGATTGAATTAGCTCTCACACCAATATTTGCGTCTAGAGCCTTTGCATTGAGGGCTATCTGAAAACGGCTGTGGCGCTGAAGTTGCCTGTGAATGTGGAGTTGGTGGCATGTGAAACCCGCATGTGGAGCATTCGTTTGTGTGGGATGCTCTACCAGGTTCATTCCTAGATAATGCACTCAAAGGGCACTAAGCATAGAGTGTGAAAACTGAGTTTCCTTGAGAGCTGCTTGGAAGCCTGATGGTGTGTGAAGTTAGTGAGCCAAATGGAGTTGTTCTCCCACAAGAACCACTCGGCTGATCCTTCTTCAATATGCCCTTCACCAACATGCTGTGTTTCCTTGATTGAATTAGCTCTCACACCAATATTTGCGTCTAGAGCCTTTGCATTGAGGGCTATCTGAAAACGGCTGTGGCGCTGAAGTTGCCTGTGAATGTGGAGTTGGTGGCATGTGAAACCCGCATGTGGAGCATTCGTTTGTGTGGGATGCTCTACTAGGTTCATTCCTAGATAATGCACTCAAAGGGCACTAAGCATAGAGTGTGAAAACTGAGTTTCCTTGAGAGCTGCTTGGAAGCCTGATGGTGTGTGAAGTTAGTGAGCCAAATGGAGTTGTTCTCCCACAAGAACCACTCGGCTGATCCTTCTTCAATATGCCCTTCACCAACATGCAGTGTTTCCTTGATTGAATTAGCTCTCACACCAATATTTGCGTCTAGAGCCTTTGCATTGAGGGCTATCTGAAAACGGCTGTGGCGCTGAAGTTGCCTGTGAATGTGGAGTTGGTGGCATGTGAAACCCGCATGTGGAGCATTCGTTTGTGTGGGATGCTCTACCAGGTTCATTCCTAGATAATGCACTCAAAGGGCACTAAGCATAGAGTGTGAAAACTGAGTTTCCTTGAGAGCTGCTTGGAAGCCTGATGGTGTGAAGTTAGTGAGCCAAATGGAGTTGTTCTCCCACAAGAACCACTCGGCTGATCCTTCTTCAATATGCCCTTCACCAACATGCAGTGTTTCCTTGATTGAATTAGCTCTCACACCAATATTTGCGTCTAGAGCCTTTGCATTGAGGGCTATCTGAAAACGGCTGTGGCGCTGAAGTTGCCTGTGAATGTGGAGTTGGTGGCATGTGAAACCCGCATGTGGAGCATTCGTTTGTGTGGGATGCTCTACCAGGTTCATTCCTAGATAATGCATTCAAAGGGCACTAAGCATAGAGTGTGAAAACTGAGTTTCCTTGAGAGCTGCTTGGAAGCCTGATGGTGTGTGAAGTTAGTGAGCCAAATGGAGTTGTTCTCCCACAAGAACCACTTGGCTGATCCTTCTTCAATATGCCCTTCACCAACATGCAGTGTTTCCTTGATTGAATTAGCTCTCACACCAATATTTGCGTCTAAAGCCTTTGCATTGAGGGCTATCTGAAAACGGCTGTGGCGCTGAAGTTGCCTGTGAATTTGGAGTTGCTGGCATGTGAAACCCGCATGTGGAGCATTCGTTTGTGTGGGATGCTCTACTAGGATCATTCCTAGATAATGCACTCAAAGGGCACTAAGCATAGAGTGTGAAAACTGAGTTTCCTTGAGAGCTGCTTGGAAGCCTGATGGTGTGTGAAGTTAGTGAGCCAAATGGAGTTGTTCTCCCACAAGAACCACTCGGCTGATCCTTCTTCAATATGCCCTTCACCAACATGCAGTGTTTCCTTGATTGAATTAGCTCTCACACCAATATTTGCGTCTAGAGCCTTTGCATTGAGGGCTATCTGAAAACGGCTGTGGCGCTGAAGTTGCCTGTGAATGTGGAGTTGGTGGCATGTGAAACCCGCATGTGGAGCATTCGTTTGTGTGGGATGCTCTACCAGGTTCATTCCTAGATAATGCACTCAAAGGGCACTAAGCATAGAGTGTGAAAACTGAGTTTCCTTGAGAGCTGCTTGGAAGCCTGATGGTGTGTGAAGTTAGTGAGCCAAATGGAGTTGTTCTCCCACAAGAACCACTCGGCTGATCCTTCTTCAATATGCCCTTCACCAACATGCTGTGTTTCCTTGATTGAATTAGCTCTCACACCAATATTTGCGTCTAGAGCCTTTGCATTGAGGGCTATCTGAAAACGGCTGTGGCGCTGAAGTTGCCTGTGAATGTGGAGTTGGTGGCATGTGAAACCCGCATGTGGAGCATTCGTTTGTGTGGGATGCTGACCAAGCTTCATTTCGGTCCTAGGCACACAAAGGGCACTAAGCATAGAGTGTGAAAACTGAGTTTCCTTGAGAGCTGCTTGGAAGCCTGATGGTGTGTGAAGTTAGTGAGCCAAATGGAGTTGTTCTCCCACAAGAACCACTCGGCTGATCCTTCTTCAATATGCCCTTCACCAACATGCAGTGTTTCCTTGATTGAATTAGCTCTCACACCAATATTTGCGTCTAGAGCCTTTGCATTGAGGGCTATCTGAAAACGGCTGTGGCGCTGAAGTTGCCTGTGAATGTGGAGTTGGTGGCATGTGAAACCCGCATGTGGAGCATTCGTTTGTGTGGGATGCTGACCAAGCTTCATTTCAGTCCTAGGCACACAAAGGGCACTAAGCATAGAGTGTGAAAACTGAGTTTCCTTGAGAGCTGCTTGGAAGCCTGATGGTGTGTGAAGTTAGTGAGCCAAATGGAGTTGTTCTCCCACAAGAACCACTCGGCTGATCCTTCTTCAATATGCCCTTCACCAACATGCAGTGTTTCCTTGATTGAATTAGCTCTCACACCAATATTTGCGTCTAGAGCCTTTGCATTGAGGGCTATCTGAAAACGGCTGTGGCGCTGAAGTTGCCTGTGAATGTGGAGTTGGTGGCATGTGAAACCCGCATGTGGAGCATTCGTTTGTGTGGGATGCTGACCAAGCTTCATTTCAGTCCTAGGCACACAAAGGGTACTAAGCATAGAGTGTGAAAACTGAGTTTCCTTGAGAGCTGCTTGGAAGCCTGATGGTGTGTGAAGTTAGTGAGCCAAATGGAGTTGTTCTCCCACAAGAACCACTCGGCTGATCCTTCTTCAATATGCCCTTCACCAACATGCAGTGTTTCCTTGATTGAATTAGCTCTCACACCAATATTTGCGTCTAGAGCCTTTGCATTGAGGGCTATCTGAAAACGGCTGTGGCGCTGAAGTTGCCTGTGAATGTGGAGTTGGTGGCATGTGAAACCCGCATGTGGAGCATTCGTTTGTGTGGGATGCTCTACCAGGTTCATTCCTAGATAATGCACTCAAAGGGCACTAAGCATAGAGTGTGAAAACTGAGTTTCCTTGAGAGCTGCTTGGAAGCCTGATGGTGTGTGAAGTTGGTGAGCCAAATGGAGTTGTTCTCCCACAAGAACCACTCGGCTGATCCTTCTTCAATATGCCCTTCACCAACATGCAGTGTTTCCTTGATTGAATTAGCTCTCACACCAATATTTGCGTCTAGAGCCTTTGCATTGAGGGCTATCTGAAAACGGCTGTGGCGCTGAAGTTGCCTGTGAATGTGGAGTTGGTGGCATGTGAAACCCGCATGTGGAGCATTCGTTTGTGTGGGATGCTCTACCAGGTTCATTCCTAGATAATGCACTCAAAGGGCACTAAGCATAGAGTGTGAAAACTGAGTTTCCTTGAGAGCTGCTTGGAAGCCTGATGGTGTGTGAAGTTAGTGAGCCAAATGGAGTTGTTCTCCCACAAGAACCACTCGGCTGATCCTTCTTCAATATGCCCTTCACCAACATGCAGTGTTTCCTTGATTGAATTAGCTCTCACACCAATATTTGCGTCTAGAGCCTTTGCATTGAGGGCTATCTGAAAACGGCTGTGGCGCTGAAGTTGCCTGTGAATGTGGAGTTGGTGGCATGTGAAACCCGCATGTGGAGCATTCGTTTGTGTGGGATGCTCTACCAGGTTCATTCCTAGATAATGCACTCAAAGGGCACTAAGCATAGAGTGTGAAAACTGAGTTTCCCTTGAGAGCTGCTTGGAAGCCTGATGGTGTGTGAAGTTAGTGAGCCAAATGGAGTTGTTCTCCCACAAGAACCACTCGGCTGATCCTTCTTCAATATGCCCTTCACCAACATGCAGTGTTTCCTTGATTGAATTAGCTCTCACACCAATATTTGCGTCTAAAGTCTTTGCATTGAGGGCTATCTGAAAACGGCTGTGGCGCTGAAGTTGCCTGTGAATGTGGAGTTGGTGGCATGTGAAACCCGCATGTGGAGCATTCGTTTGTGTGCGATGCTGACCAAGCTTCACTTCAGTCCTCGGCACACAAAGAGCACTAAGCATACAGTGTGAAAACTGAGTTTCCTTGAGAGCTGCTTGGAAGCCTGATGGTTTGTGAAGTTAGTGAGCCAAATGGAGTTGTTCTCCCACAAGAACCACTCGGCTGATCCTTCTTCAATATGCCCTTCACCAACATGCAGTGTTTCCTTGATTGAATTAGCTCTCACACCAATATTTGCGTCTAGAGCCTTTGCATTGAGGGCTATCTGAAAACGGCTGTGGCGCTGAAGTTGCCTGTGAATGTGGAGTTGGTGGCATGTGAAACCCGCATGTGGAGCATTCGTTTGTGTGGGATGCTGACCAAGCTTCATTTCAGTCCTAGGCACACAAAGGGCACTAAGCATAGAGTGTGAAAACTGAGTTTCCTTGAGAGCTGCTTGGAAGCCTGATGGTGTGTGAAGTTAGTGAGCCAAATGGAGTTGTTCTCCCACAAGAACCACTCGACTGATCCTTCTTCAATATGCCCTTCACCAACATGCATTGTTTCCTTGATTGAATTAGCTCTCACACCAATATTTGCGTCTAAAGCCTTTGCATTGAGGGCTATCTGAAAACGGCTGTGGCGCTGAAGTTGCCTGTGAATGTGGAGTTGGTGGCATGTGAAACCCGGATGTGGAGCATTCGTTTGTGTGGGATGCTCTACTAGGTTCATTCCTAGATAATGCACTCAAAGGGCACTAAGCATAGAGTGTGAAAACTGAGTTTCCTTGAGAGCTGCTTGGAAGCCTGATGGTGTGTGAAGTTAGTGAGCCAAATGGAGTTGTTCTCCCACAAGAACCACTCGGCTGATCCTTCTTCAATATGCCCTTCACCAACATGCAGTGTTTCCTTGATTGAATTAGCTCTCACACCAATATTTGCGTCTAGAGCCTTTGCATTGAGGGCTATCTGAAAACGGCTGTGGCGCTGAAGTTGCCTGTGAATGTGGAGTTGGTGGCATGTGAAACCCGCATGTGGAGCATTCGTTTGTGTGGGATGCTCTACCAGGTTCATTCCTAGATAATGCACTCAAAGGGCACTAAGCATAGAGTGTGAAAACTGAGTTTCCTTGAGAGCTGCTTGGAAGCCTGATGGTGTGTGAAGTTAGTGAGCCAAATGGAGTTGTTCTCCCACAAGAACCACTCGGCTGATCCTTCTTCAATATGCCCTTCACCAACATGCAGTGTTTCCTTGATTGAATTAGCTCTCACACCAATATTTGCGTCTAGAGCCTTTGCATTGAGGGCTATCTGAAAACGGCTGTGGCGCTGAAGTTGCCTGTGAATGTGGAGTTGGTGGCATGTGAAACCCGCATGTGGAGCATTCGTTTGTGTGGGATGCTCTACTAGGTTCATTCCTAGATAATGCACTCAAAGGGCACTAAGCATAGAGTGTGAAAACTGAGTTTCCTTGAGAGCTGCTTGGAAGCCTGATGGTGTGTGAAGTTAGTGAGCCAAATGGAGTTGTTCTCCCACAAGAACCACTCGGCTGATCCTTCTTCAGTATGTCCTTCACCAACATGCAGTGTTTCCTTGATTGAATTAGCTCTCACACCAATATTTGCGTCTAGAGCCTTTGCATTGAGGGCTATCTGAAAACGGCTGTGGCGCTGAAGTTGCCTGTGAATGTGGAGTTGCTGGCATGTGAAACCCGCATGTGGAGCATTCGTTTGTGTGGGATGCTCTACCAGGTTCATTCCTAGATAATGCATTCAAAGGGCAATAAATATAGAGTGTGAAAACTGAGTTTCCTTGAGAGCTGCTTGGAAGCCTGATGGTGTGAAGTTAGTGAGCCAAATGGAGTTGTTCTCCCACAAGAACCACTCGGCTGATCCTTCTTCAATATGCCCTTCACCAACATGCAGTGTTTCCTTGATTGAATTAGCTCTCACACCAATATTTGCGTCTAGAGCCTTTGCATTGAGGGCTATCTGAAAACGGCTGTGGCGCTGAAGTTGCCTGTGAATGTGGAGTTGGTGGCATGTGAAACCCGCATGTGGAGCATTCGTTTGTGTGGGATGCTCTACCAGGTTCATTCTAGATAATGCATTCAAAGGGCACTAAGCATAGAGTGTGAAAACTGAGTTTCCTTGAGAGCTGCTTGGAAGCCTGATGGTGTGTGAAGTTAGTGAGCCAAATGGAGTTGTTCTCCCACAAGAACCACTTGGCTGATCTTCTTCAATATGCCCTTCACCAACATGCAGTGTTTCCTTGATTGAATTAGCTCTCACACCAATATTTGCGTCTAGAGCCTTTGCATTGAGGGCTATCTGAAAACGGCTGTGGCGCTGAAGTTGCCTGTGAATTTGGAGTTGCTGGCATGTGAAACCCGCATGTGGAGCATTCGTTTGTGTGGGATGCTCTACTAGGATCATTCCTAGATAATGCACTCAAAGGGCACTAAGCATAGAGTGTGAAAACTGAGTTTCCTTGAGAGCTGCTTGGAAGCCTGATGGTGTGTGAAGTTAGTGAGCCAAATGGAGTTGTTCTCCCACAAGAACCACTCGGCTGATCCTTCTTCAATATGCCCTTCACCAACATGCAGTGTTTCCTTGATTGAATTAGCTCTCACACCAATATTTGCGTCTAGAGCCTTTGCATTGAGGGCTGTCTGAAAACGGCTGTGGCGCTGAAGTTGCCTGTGAATGTGGAGTTGGTGGCATGTGAAACCCGCATGTGGAGCATTCGTTTGTGTGGGATGCTCTACCAGGTTCATTCCTAGATAATGCACTCAAAGGGCACTAAGCATAGAGTGTGAAAACTGAGTTTCCTTGAGAGCTGCTTGGAAGCCTGATGGTGTGTGAAGTTAGTGAGCCAAATGGAGTTGTTCTCCCACAAGAACCACTCGGCTGATCCTTCTTCAATATGCCCTTCACCAACATGCTGTGTTTCCTTGATTGAATTAGCTCTCACACCAATATTTGCGTCTAGAGCCTTTGCATTGAGGGCTATCTGAAAACGGCTGTGGCGCTGAAGTTGCCTGTGAATGTGGAGTTGGTGGCATGTGAAACCCGCATGTGGAGCATTCGTTTGTGTGGGATGCTGACCAAGCTTCATTTCGGTCCTAGGCACACAAAGGGCACTAAGCATAGAGTGTGAAAACTGAGTTTCCTTGAGAGCTGCTTGAAGCCTGATGGTGTGTGAAGTTAGTGAGCCAAATGGAGTTGTTCTCCCACAAGAACCACTCGGCTGATCCTTCTTCAATATGCCCTTCACCAACATGCAGTGTTTCCTTGATTGAATTAGCTCTCACACCAATATTTGCGTCTAGAGCCTTTGCATTGAGGGCTATCTGAAAACGGCTGTGGCGCTGAAGTTGCCTGTGAATGTGGAGTTGGTGGCATGTGAAACCCGCATGTGGAGCATTCGTTTGTGTGGGATGCTCTACCAGGTTCATTCCTAGATAATGCACTCAAAGGGCACTAAGCATAGAGTGTGAAAACTGAGTTTCCTTGAGAGCTGCTTGGAAGCCTGATGGTGTGTGAAGTTAGTGATCCAAATGGAGTTGTTCTCCCACAAGAACCACTCGGCTGATCCTTCTTCAATATGCCCTTCACCAACATGCAGTGTTTCCTTGATTGAATTAGCTCTCACACCAATATTTGCGTCTAGAGCCTTTGCATTGAGGGCTATCTGAAAACGGCTGTGGCGCTGAAGTTGCCTGTGAATGTGGAGTTGGTGGCATGTGAAACCCGCATGTGGAGCATTCGTTTGTGTGGGATGCTGACCAAGCTTCATTTCAGTCCTAGGCACACAAAGGGCACTAAGCATAGAGTGTGAAAACTGAGTTTCCTTGAGAGCTGCTTGGAAGCCTGATGGTGTGTGAAGTTAGTGAGCCAAATGGAGTTGTTCTCCCACAAGAACCACTCGGCTGATCCTTCTTCAATATGCCCTTCACCAACATGCAGTGTTTCCTTGATTGAATTAGCTCTCACACCAATATTTGCGTCTAGAGCCTTTGCATTGAGGGCTATCTGAAAACGGCTGTGGCGCTGAAGTTGCCTGTGAATGTGGAGTTGGTGGCATGTGAAACCCGCATGTGGAGCATTCGTTTGTGTGGGATGCTCTACCAGGTTCATTCCTAGATAATGCACTCAAAGGGCACTAAGCATAGAGTGTGAAAACTGAGTTTCCTTGAGAGCTGCTTGGAAGCCTGATGGTGTGTGAAGTTGGTGAGCCAAATGGAGTTGTTCTCCCACAAGAACCACTCGGCTGATCCTTCTTCAATATGCCCTTCACCAACATGCAGTGTTTCCTTGATTGAATTAGCTCTCACACCAATATTTGCGTCTAAAGTCTTTGCATTGAGGGCTATCTGAAAACGGCTGTGGCGCTGAAGTTGCCTGTGAATGTGGAGTTGGTGGCATGTGAAACCCGCATGTGGAGCATTCGTTTGTGTGGGATGCTCTACCAGGTTCATTCCTAGATAATGCACTCAAAGGGCACTAAGCATAGAGTGTGAAAACTGAGTTTCCTGAGAGCTGCTTGGAAGCCTGATGGTGTGTGAAGTTGGTGAGCCAAATGGAGTTGTTCTCCCACAAGAACCACTCGGCTGATCCTTCTTCAATATGCCCTTCACCAACATGCAGTGTTTCCTTGATTGAATTAGCTCTCACACCAATATTTGCGTCTAGAGCCTTTGCATTGAGGGCTATCTGAAAACGGCTGTGGCGCTGAAGTTGCCTGTGAATGTGGAGTTGGTGGCATGTGAAACCCGCATGTGGAGCATTCGTTTGTGTGGGATGCTCTACCAGGTTCATTCCTAGATAATGCACTCAAAGGGCACTAAGCATAGAGTGTGAAAACTGAGTTTCCTTGAGAGCTGCTTGGAAGCCTGATGGTGTGTGAAGTTAGTGAGCCAAATGGAGTTGTTCTCCCACAAGAACCACTCGGCTGATCCTTCTTCAATATGCCCTTCACCAACATGCAGTGTTTCCTTGATTGAATTAGCTCTCACACCAATATTTGCGTCTAAAGTCTTTGCATTGAGGGCTATCTGAAAACGGCTGTGGCGCTGAAGTTGCCTGTGAATGTGGAGTTGGTGGCATGTGAAACCCGCATGTGGAGCATTCGTTTGTGTGCGATGCTGACCAAGCTTCACTTCAGTCCTCGGCACACAAAGAGCACTAAGCATACAGTGTGAAAACTGAGTTTCCTTGAGAGCTGCTTGGAAGCCTGATGGTGTGTGAAGTTAGTGAGCCAAATGGAGTTGTTCTCCCACAAGAACCACTCGGCTGATCCTTCTTCAATATGCCCTTCACCAACATGCAGTGTTTCCTTGATTGAATTAGCTCTCACACCAATATTTGCGTCTAGAGCCTTTGCATTGAGGGCTATCTGAAAACGGCTGTGGCGCTGAAGTTGCCTGTGAATGTGGAGTTGGTGGCATGTGAAACCCGCATGTGGAGCATTCGTTTGTGTGGGATGCTGACCAAGCTTCATTTCAGTCCTAGGCACACAAAGGGCACTAAGCATAGAGTGTGAAAACTGAGTTTCCTTGAGAGCTGCTTGGAAGCCTGATGGTGTGTGAAGTTAGTGAGCCAAATGGAGTTGTTCTCCCACAAGAACCACTCGGCTGATCCTTCTTCAATATGCCCTTCACCAACATGCATTGTTTCCTTGATTGAATTAGCTCTCACACCAATATTTGCGTCTAAAGCCTTTGCATTGAGGGCTATCTGAAAACGGCTGTGGCGCTGAAGTTGCCTGTGAATGTGGAGTTGGTGGCATGTGAAACCCGGATGTGGAGCATTCGTTTGTGTGGGATGCTCTACTAGGTTCATTCCTAGATAATGCACTCAAAGGGCACTAAGCATAGAGTGTGAAAACTGAGTTTCCTTGAGAGCTGCTTGGAAGCCTGATGGTGTGTGAAGTTAGTGAGCCAAATGGAGTTGTTCTCCCACAAGAACCACTCGGCTGATCCCTTCTTCAATATGCCCTTCACCAACATGCAGTGTTTCCTTGATTGAATTAGCTCTCACACCAATATTTGCGTCTAGAGCCTTTGCATTGAGGGCTATCTGAAAATGGCTGTGGCGCTGAAGTTGCCTGTGAATGTGGAGTTGATGGCATGTGAAACCCGCATGTGGAGCATTCGTTTGTGTGGGATGCTCTACCAGGTTCATTCCTAGATAATGCATTCAAAGGGCACTAAGCATAGAGTGTGAAAACTGAGTTTCCTTGAGAGCTGCTTGGAAGCCTGATGGTGTGTGAAGTTAGTGAGCCAAATGGAGTTGTTCTCCCACAAGAACCACTCGGCTGATCCTTCTTCAATATGCCCTTCACCAACATGCAGTGTTTCCTTGATTGAATTAGCTCTCACACCAATATTTGCGTCTAGAGCCTTTGCATTGAGGGCTATCTGAAAACGGCTGTGGCGCTGAAGTTGCCTGTGAATGTGGAGTTGGTGGCATGTGAAACCCGCATGTGGAGCATTCGTTTGTGTGGGATGCTGACCAAGCTTCATTTGAGTCCTTGGCATACAAAGGGCACTAAGCATAGAGTGTGAAAACTGAGTTTCCTTGAGAGCTGCTTGGAAGCCTGATGGTGTGTGAAGTTAGTGAGCCAAATGGAGTTGTTCTCCCACAAGAACCACTCGGCTGATCCTTCTTCAATATGCCCTTCACCAACATGCATTGTTTCCTTGATTGAATTAGCTCTCACACCAATATTTGCGTCTAGAGCCTTTGCATTGAGGGCTATCTGAAAACGGCTGTGGCGCTGAAGTTGCCTGTGAATGTGGAGTTGGTGGCATGTGAAACCCGCATGTGGAGCATTCGTTTGTGTGGGATGCTGACCAAGCTTCATTTCGGTCCTAGGCACACAAAGAGCAGTAAGCATAGAGTGTGAAAACTGAGTTTCCTTGAGAGCTGCTTGGAAGCCTGATGGTGTGTGAAGTTAGTGAGCCAAATGGAGTTGTTCTCCCACAAGAACAACTCGGCTGATCCTTCTTCAATATGCCCTTCACCAACATGCATTGTTTCCTTGATTGAATTAGCTCTCACACCAATATTTGCGTCTAGAGCCTTTGCATTGAGGGCTATCTGAAAACGGCTGTGGCGCTGAAGTTGCCTGTGAATGTGGAGTTGGTGGCATGCGAAACCCGCATGTGGAGCATTCGTTTGTGTGGGATGCTCTACCAGGTTCATTCCTAGATAATGCACTCAAAGGGCACTAAGCATAGAGTGTGAAAACTGAGTTTCCTTGAGAGCTGCTTGGAAGCCTGATGGTGTGTGAAGTTAGTGAGCCAAATGGAGTTGTTCTCCCACAAGAACCACTCGGTTGATCCTTCTTCAATATGCCCTTCACCAACATGCTGTGTTTCCTTGATTGAATTAGCTCTCACACCAATATTTGCGTCTAGAGCCTTTGCATTGAGGGCTATCTGAAAACGGCTGTGGCGCTGAAGTTGCCTGTGAATGTGGAGTTGGTGGCATGTGAAACCCGCATGTGGAGCATTCGTTTGTGTGGGATGCTGACCAAGCTTCATTTCGGTCCTAGGCACACAAAGGGCACTAAGCATAGAGTGTGAAAACTGAGTTTCCTTGAGAGCTGCTTGGAAGCCTGATGGTGTGTGAAGTTAGTGAGCCAAATGGAGTTGTTCTCCCACAAGAACCACTCGGCTGATCCTTCTTCAATATGCCCTTCACCAACATGCAGTGTTTCCTTGATTGAATTAGCTCTCACACCAATATTTGCGTCTAGAGCCTTTGCATTGAGGGCTATCTGGAAAACGGCTGTGGCGCTGAAGTTGCCTGTGAATGTGGAGTTGGTGGCATGTGAAACCCGCATGTGGAGCATTCGTTTGTGTGGGATGCTCTACCAGGTTCATTCCTAGATAATGCACTCAAAGGGCACTAAGCATAGAGTGTGAAAACTGAGTTTCCTTGAGAGCTGCTTGGAAGCCTGATGGTGTGTGAAGTTAGTGAGCCAAATGGAGTTGTTCTCCCACAAGAACCACTCGGCTGATCCTTCTTCAATATGCCCTTCACCAACATGCAGTGTTTCCTTGATTGAATTAGCTCTCACACCAATATTTGCGTCTAGAGCCTTTGCATTGAGGGCTATCTGAAAACGGCTGTGGCGCTGAAGTTGCCTGTGAATGTGGAGTTGGTGGCATGTGAAACCCGCATGTGGAGCATTCGTTTGTGTGGGATGCTGACCAAGCTTCACTTCAGTCCTAGGCACACAAAGAGCACTAAGCATACAGTGTGAAAACTGAGTTTCCTTGAGAGCTGCTTGGAAGCCTGATGGTTTGTGAAGTTAGTGAGCCAAATGGAGTTGTTCTCCCACAAGAACCACTCGGCTGATCCTTCTTCAATATGCCCTTCACCAACATGCAGTGTTTCCTTGATTGAATTAGCTCTCACACCAATATTTGCGTCTAGAGCCTTTGCATTGAGGGCTATCTGAAAACGGCTGTGGCGCTGAAGTTGCCTGTGAATGTGGAGTTGGTGGCATGTGAAACCCGCATGTGGAGCATTCGTTTGTGTGGGATGCTCTACCAGGTTCATTCCTAGATAATGCACTCAAAGGGCACTAAGCATAGAGTGTGAAAACTGAGTTTCCTTGAGAGCTGCTTGGAAGCCTGATGGTGTGTGAAGTTGGTGAGCCAAATGGAGTTGTTCTCCCACAAGAACCACTCGGCTGATCCTTCTTCAATATGCCCTTCACCAACATGCAGTGTTTCCTTGATTGAATTAGCTCTCACACCAATATTTGCGTCTAGAGCCTTTGCATTGAGGGCTATCTGAAAACGGCTGTGGCGCTGAAGTTGCCTGTGAATGTGGAGTTGGTGGCATGTGAAACCCGCATGTTGAGCATTCGTTTGTGTGGGATGCTCTACCAGGTTCATTCCTAGATAATGCACTCAAAGGGCACTAAGCATAGAGTGTGAAAACTGAGTTTCCTTGAGAGCTGCTTGGAAGCCTGATGGTGTGTGAAGTTAGTGAGCCAAATGGAGTTGTTCTCCCACAAGAACCACTCGGCTGATCCTTCTTCAATATGCCCTTCACCAACAGCAGTGTTTCCTTGATTGAATTAGCTCTCACACCAATATTTGCGTCTAAAGTCTTTGCATTGAGGGCTATCTGAAAACGGCTGTGGCGCTGAAGTTGCCTGTGAATGTGGAGTTGGTGGCATGTGAAACCCGCATGTGGAGCATTCGTTTGTGTGCGATGCTGACCAAGCTTCACTTCAGTCCTCGGCACACAAAGAGCACTAAGCATACAGTGTGAAAACTGAGTTTCCTTGAG
>NW_026700924.1:0-73594 GCF_030435755.1 Ochotona princeps
CGATCTAGAATATGACCAAGATATTCATAAGGAGCTACACTCTGGACCTTTTCAGGAGCAATCACAAGCTGAGCACGAGTAAGAACCTTTTGTGCCTCTTCATATAACTGTTGTAACTGACCGTCACTGGAGGCAGCAAGAAGAATGTCATCCATGTAATGAATAATATAAGCATCTGGAAAAGCATCACGAAGCGGCTGTAACACTTTTCCTACAAAATATTGGCACATAGTAGCAGAATTGGTCATACCTTGTGGCAAAACTTTCCATTGATAACGCTTAACAGGAGCCTGTTGATTTAAGGAAGGAACCGAAAAAGCAAATCGGGGGCGGTCATCTGGATGGATAGCAATAGAATAAAAACAATCTTTTAAATCCAAAACAATCAATGGCCAATGCGAGGGAATCATAGAAGGATTAGGCAGTCCAGGTTGGAGGGCACCCATAGGAATCATAGTAGCATTTACATTTCGGAGGTCAATTAACAATCGCCATGCGCCTGACTTCTTTTTAATCACAAAAACTGGAGAATTCCATGGGGAGAAAGACTCTTCTATATGGTTCTTTTGTAATTGTTCCTGAACTAAAGACTCTAACGCCTGTAATTTTTCTCGTTTAAGGGGCCATTGAGGCGTCCACACAGGCAGATCAGATTTCCATTGAATAGGTATCGGTGATGGTTTAATAAACTCAATGGCCCCTAAGAAAAACCCAGCCCATATTGGCCATGGTTTTGTTCTATAGGAACTGGCTCTATGTTTTCCTGAGAGTTTCTTCCTAAAATTTTACCACAACAGTGGTCTATGTTGTTCACTCTTGGCTGAGAGGGGGAGGGTAAGTAGACCTCCGCATTCCATTGTTGTAATAAATCTCTTCCCCACAAATTGATAGGAATTGGAGCAATATAAGGTCGCATGATACCCTGTAAATTTTCAGGACCAACACATCTTAACTTCTTTGTACTAACACGAAGCATAGAGGCATTCATTGCCCCTACACCCTGGAGCCCACAATCGGCAGGTTCTGTGGGCCAGTTACAAGGCCATTCCTTACTTGAAATAACTGAAACATCTGCTCCAGTGTCTAATAACCCAGAAAATTTTCTGCCATTGATGGCCAATTCGAGTGTAGGCCGTTTCCCTTCAGATATAAGAGTTGTCAAGTTAACATACTTGTTAGTGCTACCGAATCCCTCAATTCTTTTGTTATTAGAAAAACCAGGCATATAATATGGCAGAAGTAAAAGCTGTGCAATTTTTTCTCCTGCCTTAAAAGTCCAGGTACATGGAGTTGTAATCATCACAAAAATTTCTCCTTTATAATCAGAATCAATAACCCCCAAGTGTACCTTAATATTTTTCAAAGTGAGACTACCACGTCCGATTATCAAGCCAACCATTCCCTCAGGAATGGGTCCAAAAATTCCAGTGGGCACTCTACAAGGACACTGAGATGGTGTAATAGTGAAATCCTGGGAGATATCAATGTCCAAGGCAGCACTTCCAGCAGTTGCAGGTTTTAAATCTGTTATGGCTCTATGGGCGCGAATTGAACAGGATACTGGTGTGCTGCAAACCCCTGATTGTTCGGGGCCTGGGGCTGGCCCCGCCGGGAGTTTCCCGGCTGCAGGAGTTGGCCATCGCGATCTGTTCTAGATCTACAATCTTTCGCCCAGTGCCTTCCTCTGCGGCACCTGGGACATATGCCGGGGGAAGTACTGTTACCAGCATCAGCGCTATCTCTCTGAGTTAAAGGAGGTGCTCGGCATTGTTTGCGAAAATGACCTGGCTTGCCACAATTGAAACATTTAGCCTTCATTTGCTTCTGAACAGCAAAGGTTTCCATTGCGGCTAAATGGGCACGATGTTTAAACGTCCCTATGTTACGGCAGGCTTTCAGGTAACCCATAAGATCCTCTCTTTCTTTTATAGGACGAATAACAGCCTGGCAGTCCTCATTTGCATTATCAAAGGCTAACTGCCGGAGTAACAGCTTTCTAGTACTGTCATCCCTAACTTGTTTTTCTATGCAATTCGTCAGTCGTCCTACAAAGTCAGCATAAGATTCCCCAGCTCCTTGGATGACTTTTATATAACTGCCTGCAAACTCAGACCCAGTGTCAACTTTCTCCCAGGCCCACAATGCTACATCCCGTATATGAGTGAGCGCACCTTGAGCCAGCTGAATTTGCTGCTCTGTAGTAGCCCACTGTCCATCTCCTACCAGCATATCATAAGTTAACCGCACACCCTCCAGGAGTTGTCGGCCCGTCCGTCCTAAAGTTTGTAACTTCTCCTTAGCTGCATCGCTCCTCCACATCTTCCATTGTAGATATTGCGAAGGAGAAAGCCCTATTTTTGCTATTACTTCGAAATCATAAGGAATCCAGTTTGCTTCTCGGCTCCAACTATTTAAATACTCCAATACATATGCAGAAGTGGGTCCGTAGGACACACAAGCCTTTTTAAAAGCTGTGACAGCATTGAAATCTAGGCTTTCATATGTAGGATGATTAGTCTCTTGACTAAGTATGATTGGAAAAAGCGATCGGAACTCATGAGGTCTGCGGGGAATATCAGGCCTTTGAGAACACCTTCGATCAGATTTAAGGGTGAGACTGTATAGGCTGGTATTTAACCTTTCTATCTCATCCTCATCTTCCTCATTGTAGAAATCCTGTGATTTAATGCTGGAAGTTTTCTGCTTTCTCTTAGTTCCAATTTCATTTTCTATTTTATCTGTGCTTCGAAAAGTTTCCTTTCTGGCCATATAACGATGGCTACCCTGGTGAGGGGGGTCTATCACGGATTCCCCTTCATCCTCCTTATCTGTACTGTGAGTTAGGGGGGAATGAAGAAATGAATCAGGAAGTGGGGGTGCAGAGGGAATGGCACTAGGAAATATTTTCTTTTTCTTTTTAGACTTTTGCTTCATTTCCCCATCTAACTCACAGTCATCAAAGGAATCCGTGACAGCCTGTTGGAGGTTCTCCTCCCTGTCTTCTTCCCCTTCTATAATTGCAATAACCGCTTTAATTAAAGACCATGTACTCCAAAAATCAGCAGGAATATCTTCTCCTGTCATTCGGGCCTCTTCTACATGTTTCCGGGCACGATCCCAGACTTCTGTTTCTAGTGTCCCTTCATTCAGAAACCAAGGGTTATATTTAAAAATAACCTCGAAACAAGAACGCAATTGCTGCCTAGTTATATTTACTCCACTTTTCTTTATAATGCTATGTATAAGAGGTATAAAAGGCTGCGCTCTGCACTGATTCTGGCCCATTGTTCCCACTCACCTCTTTCTGTGGGGGTCTCCGTCGCACTTTCGTTTCTTTATGCAAGTCCCTGTTCACGGGCGCCACTTGTCGCTGTCCTGCAGCGATGGACTTGGTGCACGGAGCCGATAATAACACGCTTGGACTACTGACTGATGATCAATAGCCAAAATTTATTAGGGGCAACAGACTTTATATGCTGAGGGTCATACAGGATTAGGGTAGAGCTACCTAGTTCATCAACAGAACCATCAACTGTTTTCTATGCCTTAGTTTGGAAGTCCTTTTGCCTTGTATATTACTTCCGGCTCAACTGTTCTTATACAAATGATATCTCATCAGGTATACAAAAGGTAGCCCTACAGTTGTTCTCATGCAAAGGATATCCAGTCAGTCACACACAAGACATCCATTCAGTTGTTTATCATACAAATATTGTCCCATCAACTGTAATCCCGTGCTCACTGACTACGTTCGCTGAGCTACAGTCACAATGTCTTCCTACAATCAGGCGAGTGGTTCTTGTGGGAGAACAACTCCATTTGGCTCACTAACTTCACACACCATCAGGCTTCCATGCAGCTCTCAAGGAAACTCAGTTTTCACACTCTAGGCTTAATGCCCTTTGAGTGCATTATGTAGGAATGAACCTGGTAGAGCATCTCACACGAACCAATGCTCCACATGCGGGTTTCACATGCCACCAACTCCACATTCACAGACAACTTCAGCGCCAAAGCCGTTTTCAGATAGCCCTCAATGCAAAAGCTCTAGGTGCAAATATTGGTGTGAGAGCTAATTCAATCAAGGAAACACTGCATGTTGGTGAAGCGCATATTGAAGAAGAATCAGGCGAGTGGTTCTTGTGGGAGAACAACTCCATTTGGCTCACTAACTTCACACACCATTAGGCTTCCAAGCAGCTCTCAAGGAAACTCAGTTTTCACACTCTAGGCTTAATGCCCTTTGAGTGCATTATGTAGGAATGAACCTGATAGAGCATCCCACACAAACCAATGCTCCACATGCGGGTTTCACATGCCACCAACTCCACATTCACAGACAACTTCAGCGCCAAAGCCGTTTTTAGATAGCCCTCAACACAAAGGCTCTAGGCCCAAATATTGGTGTGAGAGCTAATTCAATCAAGGAAACACTGCATGTTGGTGAAGCGCATATTGAAGAAGAATCAGCCGAGTGGTTCTTGTGGGAGAACAACTCCATTTGGCTCACTAACTTCACACACCATCAGGCTTCCATGCAGCTCTCAAGGAAACTCAGTTTTCACACTCTATGCTTAATGCCCTTTGAGTGCCTAGGAATGAAATGCACTTGGTAGAGCATCCCACACGAACCAATGCTCCACATGCGGGTTTCACATGCCACCAACTCCACATTCACAGACAACTTCAGCGCCAAAGCCATTTTCAGATAGCCCTCAACACAAAGGCTCTAGGCCCAAATATTGGTGTGAGAGCTAATTCAATCAAGGAAACACTGCATGTTGGTGAAGCGCATATTGAAGAAGAATCAGCCGAGTGGTTCTTGTGGGAGAACAACTCCATTTGGCTCACTAACTTCACACACCATCAGGCTTCCATGCAGCTCTCAAGGAAACTCAGTTTTCACACTCTAGGCTTAATGCCCTTTGAGTGCCTAGGAATGAAATGCACCTGGTAGAGCATCCCACACGAACCAATGCTCCACATGCGGGTTTCACATGCCACCAACTCCACATTCACAGACAACTTCAGCGCCAAAGCCATTTTCAGATAGCCCTCAACACAAAGGCTCTAGGCCCAAATATTGGTGTGAGAGCTAATTCAATCAAGGAAACACTGCATGTTGGTGAAGCGCATATTGAAGAAGAATCAGCCGAGTGGTTCTTGTGGGAGAACAACTCCATTTGGCTCACTAACTTCACACACCATCAGGCTTCCAAGCAGCTCTCAAGGAAACTCCGTTTTCACACTTTAGGCTTAATGCCCTTTGAGTGCATTATCTAGGAAAGAACCTGGTAGAGCATCCCACACAAACGAATGCTCCACATGCGGGTTTCACATGCCACCAACTCCACATTCACAGACAACTTCAGCGCCAAAGCCATTTTCAGATAGCCCTCAATGCAAAGGCTCTAGGCGCAAATATTGGTGTGAGAGCTAATTCAATCAAGGAAACACTGCATGTTGGTGAAGCGCATATTGAAGAAGAATCAGCCAGTGGTTCTTGTGGGAGAACAACTCCATTTGGCTCACTAACTTCACACACCATCAGGCTTCCAAGCAGCTCTCAAGGAAACTCAGTTTTCACACTCTAGGCTTAATGCCCTTTGAGAGCATTATGTAGGAATGCACCTGGTAGAGCATCCCACACAAACGAATGCTCCACAGGCGGGTTTCACATGCCACCAACTCCACATTCACAGACAACTTCAGCGCCAAAGCCATTTTCAGATAGCCCTCAATGCAAAGGCTCTAGGCGCAAATATTGGTGTGAGAGCTAATTCAATCAAGGAAACACTGCATGTTGGTGAAGCGCATATTGAAGAAGAATCAGGCGAGTGGTTCTTGTGGGAGAACAACTCCATTTGGCTCACTAACTTCACACACCATCAGGCTTCCATGCAGCTCTCAAGGAAACTCAGTTTTCACACTCTAATCTTAATGGGCTTTGAGTGCCTAGGAATGAAATGCACCTGGTAGAGCATCCCACACGAACCAATGCTCCACATGCGGGTTTCACATGCCACCAACTCCACATTCACAGACAACTTCAGCGCCAAAGCCGTTTTCAGATGGCCCTCAATGCAAAGGCTCTAGGCCCAAATATTGGTGTGAGAGCTAATTCAATCAAGGAAACACTGCATGTTGGTGAAGCGCATATTGAAGAAGAATCAGCCGAGTGGTTCTTGTGGGAGAACACCTCCATTTTGGCTCACTAACTTCACACACCATCAGGCTTCCATGCAGCTCTCAAGGAAACTCAGTTTTCACACTCTAGGCTTAATGCCCTTTGAGTGCATTATCTAGGAATGAACCTGGTAGAGCATCCCACACAAACCAATGCTCCACAGGCGGGTTTCACATGCCACCAACTCCACATTCACAGACAACTTCAGGGCCAAAGCCATTTTCAGATAGCCCTCAATGCAAAGGCTCTAGGTGCAAATATTGGTGTGAGAGCTAATTCAATCAAGGAAACACTGCATGTTGGTGAAGCGCATATTGAAGAAGAATCAGCCGAGTGGTTCTTGTGGGAGAACAACTCCATTTGGCTCACTAACTTCACACACCATCTGGCTTCCAAGCAGCTCTCAAGGAAACTCAGTTTTCACACTCTAGGCTTAATGCCCTTTGAGTGCCTAGGAATGAAATGAACCTGGTAGAGCATCCCACACAAACCAATGCTCCACAGGCGGGTTTCACATGCCACCAACTCCACATTCACAGACAACTTCAGCGCCAAAGCCGTTTTCAGATAGCTCTCAATACAAAGGCTCTAGGCGCAAATATTGGTGTGAGAGCTAATTCAATCAAGGAAACACTGCATGTTGGTGAAGCGCATATTGAAGAAGAATCAGCCGAGTGGTTCTTGTGGGAGAACAACTCCATTTGGCTCACTAACTTCACACACCATCAGGCTTCCAAGCAGCTCTCAAGGAAACTCAGTTTTCACACTTTAGGCTTAATGCCCTTTGAGTGCCTAGGAATGAAATGAAGGTTGGTGAGCTTATCACACAAACCAATGCTCCACAGGCGGGTTTCACATGCCACCAACTCCACATTCACAGACAACTTCAGCGCCACAGCCATTTTCAGATAGCCCTCAATACAAAGGCTCTAGGCCCAAATATTGGTGTGAGAGCTAATTCAATCAAGAAACATTGCCTGTTGGTGAAGCGCATATTGAAGAAGAATCAGCCGAGTGGTTCTTGTGGGAGAACAACTCCATTTGGCTCACTAACTTCACACACCATCAGGTTTCCAAGCAGCTCTCAAGTAAACTCAGTTTTCACACTCTAGGCTTAATGTCCTTTGAGTGCCTAGGAATGAAATACACCTGGTAGAGCATCCCACACGAACCAATGCTCCACATGCGGGTTTCACATGCCACCAACTCCACATTCACAGACAACTTCAGCGCCAAAGCCATTTTCAGATAGCCCTCAATGCAAAGGCTCTAGGCGCAAATATTGGTGTGAGAGCTAATTCAATCAAGGAAACACTGCATGTTGGTGAAGCGCATATTGAAGAAGAATCAGCCGAGTGGTTCTTGTGGGAGAACAACTCCATTTGGCTCACTAACTTCACACACCATCAGGCTTCCAAGCAGCTCTCAAGGAAACTCAGTTTTCACACTCTAGGCTTAATGCCCTTTGAGTGCCTAGGAATGAAATGAACCTGGTAGAGCATCCCAGACGAACCAATGCTCCACATGCGGGTTTCACATGCCACCAACTCCACATTCACAGACAACTTCAGCGCCAAAGCCGTTTTCAGATAGCTCTCAATACAAAGGCTCTAGGCGCAAATATTGGTGTGAGAGCAAATTCAATCAAGGAAACACTGCATGTTGGTGAAGCGCATATTGAAGAAGAATCAGCCGAGTGGTTCTTGTGGGAGAACAACTCCATTTGGCTCACTAACTTCACACACCATCAGGCTTCCAAGCAGCTCTCAAGGAAACTCCGTTTTCACACTTTAGGCTTAATGCCCTTTGAGTGCATTATCTAGGAAAGAACCTGGTAGAGCATCCCACACAAACGAATGCTCCACATGCGGGTTTCACATGCCACCAACTCCACATTCACAGACAACTTCAGCGCCAAAGCCATTTTCAGATAGCCCTCAATGCAAAGGCTCTAGGCGCAAATATTGGTGTGAGAGCTAATTCAATCAAGGAAACACTGCATGTTGGTGAAGCGCATATTGAAGAAGAATCAGCCGAGTGGTTCTTGTGGGAGAACAACTCCATTTGGCTCACTAACTTCACACACCATCAGGCTTCCAAGCAGCTCTCAAGGAAACTCAGTTTTCACACTCTAGGCTTAATGCCCTTTGAGAGCATTATGTAGGAATGAACCTGGTAGAGCATCACACACAAACGAATGCTCCACAGGCGGGTTTCACATGCCACCAACTCCACATTCACAGACAACTTCAGCGCCAAAGCCATTTTCAGATAGCCCTCAATGCAAAGGCTCTAGGCGCAAATATTGGTGTGAGAGCTAATTCAATCAAGGAAACACTGCATGTTGGTGAAGCGCATATTGAAGAAGAATCAGCCGAGTGGTTCTTGTGGGAGAACAACTCCATTTGGCTCACTAACTTCACACACCATCAGGCTTCCATGCAGCTCTCAAGGAAACTCAGTTTTCACACTCTAGGCTTAATGCCCTTTGAGTGCATTATGTAGGAATGAACCTGGTAGAGCATCTCACACGAACCAATGCTCCACATGCGGGTTTCACATGCCACCAACTCCACATTCACAGACAACTTCAGCGCCAAAGCCGTTTTCAGATAGCCCTCAATGCAAAAGCTCTAGGTGCAAATATTGGTGTGAGAGCTAATTCAATCAAGGAAACACTGCATGTTGGTGAAGCGCATATTGAAGAAGAATCAGGCGAGTGGTTCTTGTGGGAGAACAACTCCATTTGGCTCACTAACTTCACACACCATTAGGCTTCCAAGCAGCTCTCAAGGAAACTCAGTTTTCACACTCTAGGCTTAATGCCCTTTGAGTGCATTATGTAGGAATGAACCTGATAGAGCATCCCACACAAACCAATGCTCCACATGCGGGTTTCACATGCCACCAACTCCACATTCACAGACAACTTCAGCGCCAAAGCCGTTTTTAGATAGCCCTCAACACAAAGGCTCTAGGCCCAAATATTGGTGTGAGAGCTAATTCAATCAAGGAAACACTGCATGTTGGTGAAGCGCATATTGAAGAAGAATCAGCCGAGTGGTTCTTGTGGGAGAACAACTCCATTTGGCTCACTAACTTCACACACCATCAGGCTTCCATGCAGCTCTCAAGGAAACTCAGTTTTCACACTCTATGCTTAATGCCCTTTGAGTGCCTAGGAATGAAATGCACCTGGTAGAGCATCCCACACGAACCAATGCTCCACATGCGGGTTTCACATGCCACCAACTCCACATTCACAGACAACTTCAGCGCCAAAGCCATTTTCAGATAGCCCTCAACACAAAGGCTCTAGGCCCAAATATTGGTGTGAGAGCTAATTCAATCAAGGAAACACTGCATGTTGGTGAAGCGCATATTGAAGAAGAATCAGCCGAGTGGTTCTTGTGGGAGAACAACTCCATTTGGCTCACTAACTTCACACACCATCAGGCTTCCATGCAGCTCTCAAGGAAACTCAGTTTTCACACTCTAGGCTTAATGCCCTTTGAGTGCCTAGGAATGAAATGCACCTGGTAGAGCATCCCACACGAACCAATGCTCCACATGCGGGTTTCACATGCCACCAACTCCACATTCACAGACAACTTCAGCGCCAAAGCCATTTTCAGATAGCCCTCAACACAAAGGCTCTAGGCGCAAATATTGGTGTGAGAGCTAATTCAATCAAGGAAACACTGCATGTTGGTGAAGCGCATATTGAAGAAGAATCAGCCGAGTGGTTCTTGTGGGAGAACACCTGCATTTGGCTCACTAACTTCACACACCATCAGGCTTCCATGCAGCTCTCAAGGAAACTCAGTTTTCACACTCTAGGCTTAATGCTCTTTGAGTGCCTAGGACTGAAATGAAGCTTGGTGAAATTCCCACACAAACCAATGCTCCACAGGCGGGTTTCACATGCCACCAACTCCACATTCACAAACAACTTCAGCGCCAAAGCCGTTTTCAGATAGCTCTCAATACAAAGGCTCTAGGCGCAAATATTGGTGTGAGAGCTAATTCAATCAAGGAAACACTGCATGTTGGTGAAGCGCATATTGAAGAAGAATCAGGCGAGTGGTTCTTGTGGGAGAACAACTCCATTTGGCTCACTAACTTCACACACCATCAGGCTTCTAAGCAGCTCTCAAGGAAACTCAGTTTTCACACTCTAGGCTTAATGCCCTTTGAGTGCATTATGTAGGAATGAACCTGATAGAGCATCCCACACAAACCAATGCTGCACAGGCGGGTTTCACATGCCACCAACTCCACATTCACAGACAACTTCAGCGCCAAAGCCGTTTTCAGATAGCCCTCAACACAAAGGCTCTAGGCGCAAATATTGGTGTGAGAGCTAATTCAATCAAGGAAACACTGCATGTTGGTGAAGCGCATATTGAAGAAGGATCAGCCGAGTGGTTCTTGTGGGAGAACAACTCCATTTGGCTCACTAACTTCACACACCATCAGCCTTCCAAGGAGCTCTCAAGGAAACTCAGTTTTCACACTCTAGGCTTAATGCCCTTTGAGTGCCTAGGAATGAAATGAACCTGGTAGAGCATCCCACACGAACCAATGCTCCACATGCGGGTTTCACATGCCACCATCTCCACATTCACAGACAACTTCAGCGCCAAAGCCGTTTTCAGATAGCTCTCAATGCAAAGGCTCTAGGCGCAAATATTGGTGTGAGAGCTAATTCAATCAAGGAAACACTGCATGTTGGAGAAGCGCATATTGAAGAAGAATCAGGCGAGTGGTTCTTGTGGGAGAACAACTCCATTTGGCTCACTAACTTCACACACCATCAGGCTTCCATGCAGCTCTCAAGGAAACTCAGTTTTCACACTTTAGGCTTAATGCCCTTTGAGTGCCTAGGAATGAAATGAAGGTTGGTGAGCTTATCACAGAAACCAGTGCTCCACAGGCGGGTTTCACATGCCACCAACTCCACATTCACAGACAACTTCAGCGCCACAGCCTTTTTCAGATAGCCCTCAATACCTAGGCTCTAGGCCCAAATATTGGTGTGAGAGCTAATTCAATCAAGGAAACATTGCATGTTGGTGAAGCGCATATTGAAGAAGAATCAGCCGAGTGGTTCTTGTGGGAGAACAACTCCATTTGGCTCACTAACTTCACACACCATCAGGTTTCCAAGCAGCTCTCAAGTAAACTCAGTTTTCACACTCTAGGCTTAATGCCCTTTGAGTGCATAGGAATGAAATGCACCTGGTAGAGCATCCCACACGAACCAATGCTCCACAGGCGGGTTTCACATGCTACCAACTCCACATTCACAGACAACTTCAGCGCCAAAGCCATTTTCAGATAGCTCTCAATACAAAGGCTCTAGGCGCAAATATTGGTGTGAGAGCTAATTCAATCAAGGAAACACTGCATGTTGGTGAAGCGCATATTGAAGAAGAATCAGCCGAGTGGTTCTTGTGGGAGAACAACTCCATTTGGCTCACTAACTTCACACACCATCAGGCTTCCAAGCAGCTCTCAAGGAAACTCAGTTTTCACACTCTAGGCTTAATGCCCTTTGAGTGCATTATGTAGGAATGAACCTGATAGAGCATCCCACACAAACCAATGCTCCACAGGCGGGTTTCACATGCCACCAACTCCACATTCACAGACAACTTCAGCGCCAAAGCCATTTTCAGGTAGCCCTCAATGCAAAGGCTCCAGGCGCAAATATTGGTGTGAGAGCTAATTCAATCAAGGAAACACTGCATGTTGGTGAAGCGCATATTGAAGAAGAATCAGCCGAGTGGTTCTTGTGGGAGAACAACTCCATTTGGCTCACTAACTTCACACACCATCAGGCTTCCAAGCAGCTCTCAAGGAAACTCAGTTTTCACACTCTAGGCTTAATGCCCTTTGAGTGCCTAGGACTGAAATGAAGCTTGGTGAGATTCCCACACAAACCAATGCTCCACATGCGGGTTTCACATGCCACCAACTCCACATTCACAGACAACTTCAGCGCCAAAGCCATTTTCAGATAGCCCTCAATGCAAAGGCTCTAGGCTGAAATATTGGTGTGAGAGCTAATTCAATCAAGGAAACACTGCATGTTGGTGAAGCGCATATTGAAGAAGAATCAGCCGAGTGGTTCTTGTGGGAGAACACCTCCATTTGGCTCACTAACTTCACACACCATCAGGCTTCCAAGCAGCTCTCAAGGAAACTCAGTTTTCACACTCTAGGCTTAATGCCCTTTGAGTGCATTATCTAGGAATGAACCTGGTAGAGCATCCCACACAAACCAATGCTCCACATGCGGGTTTCACATGCCACCAACTCCACATTCACAGACAACTTCAGCGCCAAAGCCGTTTTCAGATAGCTCTCAATGCAAAGGCTCTAGGCCCAAATATTGGTGTGAGAGCTAATTCAATCAAGGAAACACTGCATGTTGGTGAAGCGCATATTGAAGAAGAATCAGGCGAGTGGTTCTTGTGGGAGAACAACTCCATTTGGCTCACTAACTTCACACACCATCAGGCTTCCAAGCAGCTCTCAAGGAAACTCAGTTTTCACACTCTAGGCTTAATGCCCTTTGAGTGCCTAGGAATGAAATGCACCTGGTAGAGCATCCCACACGAACCAATGATCCATATGCGGGTTTCACATGCCACCAACTCCACATTCACAGATAACTTCAGCGCCAAAGCCGTTTTCAGATAGCCCTCAATGCAAAGGCTCTAGGCGCAAATATTTGTGTGAGAGCTAATTCAATCAAGGAAACACTGCATGTTGGTGAAGCGCATATTGAAGAAGAATCAGCCGAGTGGTTCTTGTGGGAGAACAAATCCATTTTGGCTCACTAACTTCACACACCATCAGGCTTCCATGCAGCTCTCAAGGAAACTCAGTTTTCACACTCTAGGCTTAATGCCCTTTGAGTGCATTATCTAGGAATGAACCTGGTAGAGCATCCCACACAAACCAATGCTCCACATGCGGGTTTCACATGTCACCAACTCCACATTCACAGACAACTTCAGCGCCAAAGCCATTTTCAGATAGCCCTCAATGCAAAGGCTCTAGGCGCAAATATTGGTGTGAGAGCTAATTCAATCAAGGAAACACTGCATGTTGGTGAAGCGCATATTGAAGAAGAATCAGCCGAGTGGTTCTTGTGGGAGAACAACTCCATTTGGCTCACTAACTTCACACACCATCAGGCTTCCAAGCAGCTCTCAAGGAAACTCAGTTTTCACACTCTAGGCTTAATGCCCTTTGAGTGCCTAGGACTGAAATGAAGCTTGGTGAGATTCCCACACAAACTAATGCTCCACATGCGGGTTTCACATGCCACCAACTCCACATTCACAGACAACTTCAGCGCCAAAGCCGTTTTCAGATAGCTCTCAATACAAAGGCTCTAGACGCAAATATTGGTGTGAGAGCTAATTCAATCAAGGAAACACTGCATGTTGGTGAAGCGCATATTGAAGAAGAATCAGCCGAGTGGTTCTTGTGGGAGAACAACTCCATTTGGCTCACTAACTTCACACACCATCAGGCTTCCAAGCAGCTCTCAAGGAAACTCAGTTTTCACACTCTAGGTTTAATGCCCTTTGAGTGCATTATGTAGGAATGAACCTGATAGAGCATCCCACACAAACCAATGCTCCACAGGCGTTTTTCACATGCCACCAACTCAACATTCACAGACAACTTCAGCGCCAAAGCCATTTTCAGATAGCCCTAAACACAAAGGATCTAGGCCCAAATATTGGTGTGAGAGCTAATTCAATCAAGGAAACACTGCATGTTGGTGAAGCGCATATTGAAGAAGAATCAGCCGAGTGGTTCTTGTGGGAGAACACCTCCATTTGGCTCACTAACTTCACACACCATCAGGCTTCCAAGCAGCTCTCAAGGAAACTCAGTTTTCACACTCTAGGCTTAATGCCCTTTGAGTGCCTAGGACTGAAATGAAGCTTGGTGAGCTTATCAAACAAACCAATGCTCCACAGGCGGGTTTCACATGCCACCAACTCCACATTCACAGACAACTTCAGCGCCACAGCCATTTTCAGGTAGCCCTCAATGCAAAGGCTCCAGGCGCAAATATTGGTGTGAGAGGTAATTCAATCAAGGAAACACTGCATGTTGGTGAAGCGCATATTGAAGAAGAATCAGCCGAGTGGTTCTTGTGGGAGAACAACTCCATTTGGCTCACTAACTTCACACACCATCAGGCTTCCAAGCAGCTCTCAAGGAAACTCAGGTTTCACACTCTAGGCTTAATGCCCTTTGAGTGCCTAGGACTGAAATGAAGCTTGGTGAGATTCCCACACAAACCAATGCTCCACATGCGGGTTTCACATGCCACCAACTCCACATTCACAGACAACTTCAGCGCCAAAGCCATTTTCAGATAGCCCTCAATGCAAAGGCTCTAGGCCCAAATATTGGTGTGAGAGCTAATTCAATCAAGGAAACACTGCATGTTGGTGAAGCGCATATTGAAGAAGAATCAGCCGAGTGGTTCTTGTGGGAGAACACCTCCATTTGGCTCACTAACTTCACACACCATCAGGCTTCCAAGCAGCTCTCAAGGAAACTCAGTTTTCACACTCTAGGCTTAATGCCCTTTGAGTGCATTATGTAGGAATGAACCTGGTAGAGCATCCCACACAAACCAATGCTCCACATGCGGGTTTCACATGCCACCAACTCCACATTCACAGACAACTTCAGCGCCAAAGCCGTTTTCAGATAGCTCTCAATGCAAAGGCTCTAGGTGCAAATATTGGTGTGAGAGCTAATTCAATCAAGGAAACACTGCATGTTGGTGAAGCGCATATTGAAGAAGAATCAGCCGAGTGGTTCTTGTGGGAGAACAACTCCATTTGGCTCACTAACTTCACACACCATCAGGCTTCCAAGCAGCTCTCAAGGAAACTCAGTTTTCACACTCTAGGCTTAATGCCCTTTGAGTGCCTAGGAATGAAATGAAGCTTGGTGAGCTTATCAAACAAACCAATGCTCCACAGGCGGGTTTCACATGCCACCAACTCCACATTCACAGACAACTTCAGCGCCAAAGCCATTTTCAGGAAGCCCTCAATGCAAAGGCTCCATGCGTAAATATTGGTGTGAGAGGTAATTCAATCAAGGAAACACTGCATGTTGGTGAAGCGCATATTGAAGAAGAATCAGCCGAGTGGTTCTTGTGGGAGAACAACTCCATTTGGCTCACTAACTTCACACACCATCAGGCTTCCAAGCAGCTCTCAAGGAAACTCAGTTTTCACACTCTAGGCTTAATGCCCTTTGAGTGCCTAGGACTGAAATGAAGCTTGGTGAGATTCCCACACAAACCAATGCTCCACATGCGGGTTTCACATGCCACCAACTCCACATTCACAGACAACTTCAGCGCCAAAGCCATTTTCAGATAGCCCTCAATGCAAAGGCTCTAGGCCCAAATATTGGTGTGAGAGCTAATTCAATCAAGGAAACACTGCATGTTGGTGAAGCGCATATTGAAGAAGAATCAGCCGAGTGGTTCTTGTGGGAGAACAACTCCATTTGGCTCACTAACTTCACACACCATCAGGCTTCCAAGCAGCTCTCAAGGAAACTCAGTTTTCACACTCTAGGCTTAATGCCCTTTGAGTGCCTAGGAATGAAATGCAGCTGGTAGAGCATCCCACACAAACCAATGCTCCACATGCGGGTTTCACATGCCACCAACTCCACATTCACAGGCAACTTCATCGCCAAAGCCATTTTCAGACAACCCTCAATGCAAAGGCTCTAGGTGCAAATATTGGTGTGAGAGCTAATTCAATCAAGGAAACATTGCATGTTGCTGAAGCGCATATTGAAGAAGAATCAGCCGAGTGGTTCTTGTGGGAGAACAACACCATTTGGCTCACTAACTTCACACACCATCAGGCTTCCAAGCAGCTCTCAAGGAAACTCAGTTCTCACACTCTAGGCTTAATGCCCTTTGAGTGCATTATCTAGGAATGAACCTGATAGAGCATATTACACAAACCAATGCTCCACAGGCGTTTTTCACATGCCACCAACTCAACATTCACAGACAACTTCAGCGCCAAAGCCATTTTCAGATAGCCCTCAACACAAAGGATCTAGGCCCAAATATTTGTGTGAGAGCTAATTCAATCAAGGAAACACTGCATGTTGGTGAAGCGCATATTGAAGAAGAATCAGGCGAGTGGTTCTTGTGGGAGACCAACTCCATTTGGCTCACTAACTTCACACACCATCAGGCTTCCAAGCAGCTCTCAAAAAAACTCAGTTTTCACACTCTAGGCTTAATGCCCTTTGAGTGCCTAGGACTGAAATGAAGCTTTTTGAGCTTATCACACAAAGCAATGCTCCACATGCGGGTTTCACATGCCACCAACTCCACATTCACAGACAACTTCAGCGCCACAGCCTTTTTCAGATAGCCCTCAATGCAAAGGCTCTAGGCGCAAATATTGGTGTGAGAGCTAATTCAATCAAGGAAACACTGCATGTTGGTGAAGCGCATACTGAAGAAGAATCAGCCGAGTGGTTCTTGTGGGAGAACAACTCCATTTGGCTCACTAACTTCACACACCATTAGGCTTCCAAGCAGCTCTCAAGGAAACTCAGTTTTCACACTCTAGGCTTAATGCCCTTTGAGTGCATTATGTAGGAATGAACCTGATAGAGCATCCCACACAAAAGAATGCTCCACAGGCGGGTTTCACATGCCACCAACTCCACATTCACAGACAACTTCAGCGCCAAAGCCGTTTTCAGATAGCCCTCAACACAAAGGCTCTAGGCGCAAATATTGGTGTGAGAGCTAATTCAATCAAGGAAACACTGCATGTTGGTGAAGCGCATATTGAAGAAGAATCAGCCGAGTGGTTCTTGTGGGAGAACAACTCCATTTGGCTCACTAACTTCACACACCATCAGGCTTCCAAGCAGCTCTCAAGGAAACTCAGTTTTCACACTCTAGGCTTAATGCCCTTTGAGTGCATTATGTAGGAATGAACCTGGTAGAGCATTACACACAAACCAATGCTCCACATGCGGGTTTCACATGCCACCAACTCCACATTCACAGACAACTTCAGCGCAAAAGCCATTTTCAGATAGCCCTCAATGCAAAGGCTCTCGGCGAAAATATTGGTGTGAGAGCTAATTCAATCAAGGAAACACTGCATGTTGGTGAAGCGCATATTGAAGAAGAATCAGCCGAGTGGTTCTTGTGGGAGAACAACTCCATTTGGCTCACTAACTTCACACACCATCAGGCTTCCAAGCAGCTCTCAAGGAAACTCAGTTTTCACACTCTAGGCTTAATGCCCTTTGAGTGCCTAGGAATGAAATGAACTTGGTAGAGCATCCCACACGAACCAATGCTCCACAGGCGGGTTTCACATGCCACCAACTCCACATTCACAGACAACTTCAGCGCCAAAGCCATTTTCAGATAGCCCTCAATACAAAGGCTCTAGGCCCAAATATTGGTGTGAGAGCTAATTCAATCAAGGAAACACTGCATGTTGGTGAAACGCATATTGAAGAAGAATCAGCCGAGTGGTTCTTGTGGGAGAACAACTCCATTTGGCTCACTAACTTCACACACCATCAGGCTTCCAAGCAGCTCTCAAGGAAACTCAGGTTTCACACTCTAGGCTTAATGCCCTTTGAGTGCCTAGGACTGAAATGAAGCTTGGTGAGATTCCCACACAAACCAATGCTCCACATGCGGGTTTCACATGCCACCAACTCCACATTCACAGACAACTTCAGCGCCAAAGCCATTTTCAGATAGCCCTCAATGCAAAGGCTCTAGGCCCAAATATTGGTGTGAGAGCTAATTCAATCAAGGAAACACTGCATGTTGGTGAAGCGCATATTGAAGAAGAATCAGCCGAGTGGTTCTTGTGGGAGAACACCTCCATTTGGCTCACTAACTTCACACACCATCAGGCTTCCAAGCAGCTCTCAAGGAAACTCAGTTTTCACACTCTAGGCTTAATGCCCTTTGAGTGCATTATGTAGGAATGAACCTGGTAGAGCATCCCACACAAACCAATGCTCCACATGCGGGTTTCACATGCCACCAACTCCACATTCACAGACAACTTCAGCGCCAAAGCCGTTTTCAGATAGCTCTCAATGCAAAGGCTCTAGGTGCAAATATTGGTGTGAGAGCTAATTCAATCAAGGAAACACTGCATGTTGGTGAAGCGCATATTGAAGAAGAATCAGCCGAGTGGTTCTTGTGGGAGAACAACTCCATTTGGCTCACTAACTTCACACACCATCAGGCTTCCAAGCAGCTCTCAAGGAAACTCAGTTTTCACACTCTAGGCTTAATGCCCTTTGAGTGCCTAGGAATGAAATGAAGCTTGGTGAGCTTATCAAACAAACCAATGCTCCACAGGCGGGTTTCACATGCCACCAACTCCACATTCACAGACAACTTCAGCGCCAAAGCCATTTTCAGGAAGCCCTCAATGCAAAGGCTCCATGCGTAAATATTGGTGTGAGAGGTAATTCAATCAAGGAAACACTGCATGTTGGTGAAGCGCATATTGAAGAAGAATCAGCCGAGTGGTTCTTGTGGGAGAACAACTCCATTTGGCTCACTAACTTCACACACCATCAGGCTTCCAAGCAGCTCTCAAGGAAACTCAGTTTTCACACTCTAGGCTTAATGCCCTTTGAGTGCCTAGGACTGAAATGAAGCTTGGTGAGATTCCCACACAAACCAATGCTCCACATGCGGGTTTCACATGCCACCAACTCCACATTCACAGACAACTTCAGCGCCAAAGCCATTTTCAGATAGCCCTCAATGCAAAGGCTCTAGGCCCAAATATTGGTGTGAGAGCTAATTCAATCAAGGAAACACTGCATGTTGGTGAAGCGCATATTGAAGAAGAATCAGCCGAGTGGTTCTTGTGGGAGAACAACTCCATTTGGCTCACTAACTTCACACACCATCAGGCTTCCAAGCAGCTCTCAAGGAAACTCAGTTTTCACACTCTAGGCTTAATGCCCTTTGAGTGCCTAGGAATGAAATGCAGCTGGTAGAGCATCCCACACAAACCAATGCTCCACATGCGGGTTTCACATGCCACCAACTCCACATTCACAGGCAACTTCATCGCCAAAGCCATTTTCAGACAACCCTCAATGCAAAGGCTCTAGGTGCAAATATTGGTGTGAGAGCTAATTCAATCAAGGAAACATTGCATGTTGCTGAAGCGCATATTGAAGAAGAATCAGCCGAGTGGTTCTTGTGGGAGAACAACACCATTTGGCTCACTAACTTCACACACCATCAGGCTTCCAAGCAGCTCTCAAGGAAACTCAGTTCTCACACTCTAGGCTTAATGCCCTTTGAGTGCATTATCTAGGAATGAACCTGATAGAGCATATTACACAAACCAATGCTCCACAGGCGTTTTTCACATGCCACCAACTCAACATTCACAGACAACTTCAGCGCCAAAGCCATTTTCAGATAGCCCTCAACACAAAGGATCTAGGCCCAAATATTTGTGTGAGAGCTAATTCAATCAAGGAAACACTGCATGTTGGTGAAGCGCATATTGAAGAAGAATCAGGCGAGTGGTTCTTGTGGGAGACCAACTCCATTTGGCTCACTAACTTCACACACCATCAGGCTTCCAAGCAGCTCTCAAAAAAACTCAGTTTTCACACTCTAGGCTTAATGCCCTTTGAGTGCCTAGGACTGAAATGAAGCTTTTTGAGCTTATCACACAAAGCAATGCTCCACATGCGGGTTTCACATGCCACCAACTCCACATTCACAGACAACTTCAGCGCCACAGCCTTTTTCAGATAGCCCTCAATGCAAAGGCTCTAGGCGCAAATATTGGTGTGAGAGCTAATTCAATCAAGGAAACACTGCATGTTGGTGAAGCGCATACTGAAGAAGAATCAGCCGAGTGGTTCTTGTGGGAGAACAACTCCATTTGGCTCACTAACTTCACACACCATTAGGCTTCCAAGCAGCTCTCAAGGAAACTCAGTTTTCACACTCTAGGCTTAATGCCCTTTGAGTGCATTATGTAGGAATGAACCTGATAGAGCATCCCACACAAAAGAATGCTCCACAGGCGGGTTTCACATGCCACCAACTCCACATTCACAGACAACTTCAGCACCAAAGCCGTTTTCAGATAGCCCTCAACACAAAGGCTCTAGGCGCAAATATTGGTGTGAGAGCTAATTCAATCAAGGAAACACTGCATGTTGGTGAAGCGCATATTGAAGAAGAATCAGCCGAGTGGTTCTTGTGGGAGAACACCTCCATTTGGCTCACTAACTTCACACACCATCAGGCTTCCAAGCAGCTCTCAAGGAAACTCAGTTTTCACACTCTAGGCTTAATGCCCTTTGAGTGCATTATGTAGGAATGAACCTGGTAGAGCATCCCACACAAACCAATGCTCCACATGCGGGTTTCACATGCCACCAACTCCACATTCACAGACAACTTCAGCGCCAAAGCCGTTTTCAGATAGCTCTCAATGCAAAGGCTCTAGGTGCAAATATTGGTGTGAGAGCTAATTCAATCAAGGAAACACTGCATGTTGGTGAAGCGCATATTGAAGAAGAATCAGCCGAGTGGTTCTTGTGGGAGAACAACTCCATTTGGCTCACTAACTTCACACACCATCAGGCTTCCAAGCAGCTCTCAAGGAAACTCAGTTTTCACACTCTAGGCTTAATGCCCTTTGAGTGCCTAGGAATGAAATGAAGCTTGGTGAGCTTATCAAACAAACCAATGCTCCACAGGCGGGTTTCACATGCCACCAACTCCACATTCACAGACAACTTCAGCGCCAAAGCCATTTTCAGGAAGCCCTCAATGCAAAGGCTCCATGCGTAAATATTGGTGTGAGAGGTAATTCAATCAAGGAAACACTGCATGTTGGTGAAGCGCATATTGAAGAAGAATCAGCCGAGTGGTTCTTGTGGGAGAACAACTCCATTTGGCTCACTAACTTCACACACCATCAGGCTTCCAAGCAGCTCTCAAGGAAACTCAGTTTTCACACTCTAGGCTTAATGCCCTTTGAGTGCCTAGGACTGAAATGAAGCTTGGTGAGATTCCCACACAAACCAATGCTCCACATGCGGGTTTCACATGCCACCAACTCCACATTCACAGACAACTTCAGCGCCAAAGCCATTTTCAGATAGCCCTCAATGCAAAGGCTCTAGGCCCAAATATTGGTGTGAGAGCTAATTCAATCAAGGAAACACTGCATGTTGGTGAAGCGCATATTGAAGAAGAATCAGCCGAGTGGTTCTTGTGGGAGAACAACTCCATTTGGCTCACTAACTTCACACACCATCAGGCTTCCAAGCAGCTCTCAAGGAAACTCAGTTTTCACACTCTAGGCTTAATGCCCTTTGAGTGCCTAGGAATGAAATGCAGCTGGTAGAGCATCCCACACAAACCAATGCTCCACATGCGGGTTTCACATGCCACCAACTCCACATTCACAGGCAACTTCATCGCCAAAGCCATTTTCAGACAACCCTCAATGCAAAGGCTCTAGGTGCAAATATTGGTGTGAGAGCTAATTCAATCAAGGAAACATTGCATGTTGCTGAAGCGCATATTGAAGAAGAATCAGCCGAGTGGTTCTTGTGGGAGAACAACACCATTTGGCTCACTAACTTCACACACCATCAGGCTTCCAAGCAGCTCTCAAGGAAACTCAGTTCTCACACTCTAGGCTTAATGCCCTTTGAGTGCATTATCTAGGAATGAACCTGATAGAGCATATTACACAAACCAATGCTCCACAGGCGTTTTTCACATGCCACCAACTCAACATTCACAGACAACTTCAGCGCCAAAGCCATTTTCAGATAGCCCTCAACACAAAGGATCTAGGCCCAAATATTTGTGTGAGAGCTAATTCAATCAAGGAAACACTGCATGTTGGTGAAGCGCATATTGAAGAAGAATCAGGCGAGTGGTTCTTGTGGGAGACCAACTCCATTTGGCTCACTAACTTCACACACCATCAGGCTTCCAAGCAGCTCTCAAAAAAACTCAGTTTTCACACTCTAGGCTTAATGCCCTTTGAGTGCCTAGGACTGAAATGAAGCTTTTTGAGCTTATCACACAAAGCAGTGCTCCACATGCGGGTTTCACATGCCACCAACTCCACATTCACAGACAACTTCAGCGCCACAGCCTTTTTCAGATAGCCCTCAATGCAAAGGCTCTAGGCGCAAATATTGGTGTGAGAGCTAATTCAATCAAGGAAACACTGCATGTTGGTGAAGCGCATACTGAAGAAGAATCAGCCGAGTGGTTCTTGTGGGAGAACAACTCCATTTGGCTCACTAACTTCACACACCATTAGGCTTCCAAGCAGCTCTCAAGGAAACTCAGTTTTCACACTCTAGGCTTAATGCCCTTTGAGTGCATTATGTAGGAATGAACCTGATAGAGCATCCCACACAAAAGAATGCTCCACAGGCGGGTTTCACATGCCACCAACTCCACATTCACAGACAACTTCAGCACCAAAGCCGTTTTCAGATAGCCCTCAACACAAAGGCTCTAGGCGCAAATATTGGTGTGAGAGCTAATTCAATCAAGGAAACACTGCATGTTGGTGAAGCGCATATTGAAGAAGAATCAGCCGAGTGGTTCTTGTGGGAGAACAACTCCATTTGGCTCACTAACTTCACACACCATCAGGCTTCCAAGCAGCTCTCAAGGAAACTCAGTTTTCACACTCTAGGCTTAATGCCCTTTGAGTGCATTATGTAGGAATGAACCTGGTAGAGCATTACACACAAACCAATGCTTCACATGCGGGTTTCACATGCCACCAACTCCACATTCACAGACAACTTCAGCGCAAAAGCCATTTTCAGATAGCCCTCAATGCAAAGGCTCTCGGCGAAAATATTGGTGTGAGAGCTAATTCAATCAAGGAAACACTGCATGTTGGTGAAGCGCATATTGAAGAAGAATCAGCCGAGTGGTTCTTGTGGGAGAACAACTCCATTTGGCTCACTAACTTCACACACCATCAGGCTTCCAAGCAGCTCTCAAGGAAACTCAGTTTTCACACTCTAGGCTTAATGCCCTTTGAGTGCCTAGGAATGAAATGAACTTGGTAGAGCATCCCACACGAACCAATGCTCCACAGGCGGGTTTCACATGCCACCAACTCCACATTCACAGACAACTTCAGCGCCAAAGCCATTTTCAGATAGCCCTCAATACAAAGGCTCTAGGCCCAAATATTGGTGTGAGAGCTAATTCAATCAAGGAAACACTGCATGTTGGTGAAACGCATATTGAAGAAGAATCAGCCGAGTGGTTCTTGTGGGAGAACAACTCCATTTGGCTCACTAACTTCACACACCATCAGGCTTCCAAGCAGCTCTCAAGGAAACTCAGTTTTCACACTCTAGGCTTAATGCCCTTTGAGTGCCTAGGAATGAAATGAAGGTTGGGGAGCTTATCACGCACACCAATGCTCCACAGGCGGGTTTCACATGCCACCAACTCCACATTCACAGACAACTTCAGCGCCACAGCCATTTTCAGATAGCCCTCAATGCAAAGGCTCTAGGCCCAAATATTGGTGTGAGAGCTAATTCAATCAAGGAAACATTGCATGTTGGTGAAGGGCATATTGAAGAAGAATCAGCCGAGTGGTTCTTGTGGGAGAACAACTCCATTTGGCTCACTAACTTCACACACCATCAGGTTTCCAAGCAGCTCTCAAGGAAACTCAGTTTTCACACTCTAGGCTTAATGCCCTTTGAGTGCATTATGTAGGAATGAACCTGGTAGAGCATTACACACAAACCAATGCTCCACATGCGGGTTTCACATGCCACCAACTCCACATTCACAGACAACTTCAGCGCAAAAGCCATTTTCAGATAGCCCTCAATGCAAAGGCTCTCGGCGAAAATATTGGTGTGAGAGCTAATTCAATCAAGGAAACACTGCATGTTGGTGAAGCGCATATTGAAGAAGAATCAGCCGAGTGGTTCTTGTGGGAGAACAACTCCATTTGGCTCACTAACTTCACACACCATCAGGCTTCCAAGCAGCTCTCAAGGAAACTCAGTTTTCACACTCTAGGCTTAATGCCCTTTGAGTGCCTAGGAATGAAATGAACTTGGTAGAGCATCCCACACGAACCAATGCTCCACAGGCGGGTTTCACATGCCACCAACTCCACATTCACAGACAACTTCAGCGCCAAAGCCATTTTCAGATAGCCCTCAATACAAAGGCTCTAGGCCCAAATATTGGTGTGAGAGCTAATTCAATCAAGGAAACACTGCATGTTGGTGAAACGCATATTGAAGAAGAATCAGCCGAGTGGTTCTTGTGGGAGAACAACTCCATTTGGCTCACTAACTTCACACACCATCAGGCTTCCAAGCAGCTCTCAAGGAAACTCAGTTTTCACACTCTAGGCTTAATGCCCTTTGAGTGCCTAGGAATGAAATGAAGGTTGGGGAGCTTATCACGCACACCAATGCTCCACAGGCGGGTTTCACATGCCACCAACTCCACATTCACAGACAACTTCAGCGCCACAGCCATTTTCAGATAGCCCTCAATGCAAAGGCTCTAGGCCCAAATATTGGTGTGAGAGCTAATTCAATCAAGGAAACATTGCATGTTGGTGAAGGGCATATTGAAGAAGAATCAGCCGAGTGGTTCTTGTGGGAGAACAACTCCATTTGGCTCACTAACTTCACACACCATCAGGTTTCCAAGCAGCTCTCAAGTAAACTCAATTTTCACACTCTAGGCTTAATGCCCTTTGAGTGCATTATGTAGAAATGAACCTGATAGAGCATCCCACACAAACCAATGCTCCACAGGCGGGTTTCACATGCCACCAACTCCACATTCACAGACAACTTCAGCGCCAAAGCCGTTTTCAGATAGCTCTCAACACAAAGGCTCTAGGCGAAAATATTGGTGTGAGAGCTAATTCAATCAAGGAAACACTGCATGTTGGTGAAGCGCATATTGAAGAAGAATCAGCCGAGTGGTTCTTGTGGGAGAACAACTCCATTTGGCTCACTAACTTCACACACCATCAGGCTTCCAAGCAGCTCTCAAGGAAACTCAGTTTTCACACTCTAGGCTTAATGCCCTTTGAGTGCATTATGTAGGAATGAACCTGGTAGAGCATCCCACACAAACCAATGCTCCACATGCGGGTTTCACATGCCACCAACTCCACATTCACAGACAACTTCAGCGCCAAAGCCATTTTCAGGTAGCCCTCAATGCAAAGGCTCCAGGCGCAAATATTGGTGTGACAGCTAATTCAATCAAGGAAACACTGCATGTTGGTGAAGCGCATATTGAAGAAGAATCAGCCGAGTGGTTCTTGTGGGAGAACAACTCCATTTGGCTCACTAACTTCACACACCATCAGGCTTCCAAGCAGCTCTCAAGGAAACTCAGTTTTCACACTCTAGGCTTAATGCCCTTTGAGTGCCTAGGAATGAAATGAACTTGGTAGAGCATCCCACACGAACCAATGCTCCACATGCGGGTTTCACATGCCACCAACTCCACATTCACAGACAACTTCAGCGCCAAAGCCGTTTTCAGATAGCTCTCAATGCAAAGGCTCTAGGTGCAAATATTGGTGTGAGAGCTAATTCAATCAAGGAAACACTGCATGTTGGTGAAGCGCATATTGAAGAAGAATCAGCCGAGTGGTTCTTGTGGGAGAACAACTCCATTTGGCTCACTAACTTCACACACCATCAGGCTTCCAAGCAGCTCTCAAGGAAACTCAGTTTTCACACTCTAGGCTTAATGCCCTTTGAGTGCCTAGGAATGAAATGAAGCTTGGTGAGCTTATCAAACAAACCAATGCTCCACAGGCGGGTTTCACATGCCACCAACTCCACATTCACAGACAACTTCAGCGCCAAAGCCATTTTCAGGAAGCCCTCAATGCAAAGGCTCCATGCGTAAATATTGGTGTGAGAGGTAATTCAATCAAGGAAACACTGCATGTTGGTGAAGCGCATATTGAAGAAGAATCAGCCGAGTGGTTCTTGTGGGAGAACAACTCCATTTGGCTCACTAACTTCACACACCATCAGGCTTCCAAGCAGCTCTCAAGGAAACTCAGTTTTCACACTCTAGGCTTAATGCCCTTTGAGTGCCTAGGACTGAAATGAAGCTTGGTGAGATTCCCACACAAACCAATGCTCCACATGCGGGTTTCACATGCCACCAACTCCACATTCACAGACAACTTCAGCGCCAAAGCCATTTTCAGATAGCCCTCAATGCAAAGGCTCTAGGCCCAAATATTGGTGTGAGAGCTAATTCAATCAAGGAAACACTGCATGTTGGTGAAGCGCATATTGAAGAAGAATCAGCCGAGTGGTTCTTGTGGGAGAACAACTCCATTTGGCTCACTAACTTCACACACCATCAGGCTTCCAAGCAGCTCTCAAGGAAACTCAGTTTTCACACTCTAGGCTTAATGCCCTTTGAGTGCCTAGGAATGAAATGCAGCTGGTAGAGCATCCCACACAAACCAATGCTCCACATGCGGGTTTCACATGCCACCAACTCCACATTCACAGGCAACTTCATCGCCAAAGCCATTTTCAGACAACCCTCAATGCAAAGGCTCTAGGTGCAAATATTGGTGTGAGAGCTAATTCAATCAAGGAAACATTGCATGTTGCTGAAGCGCATATTGAAGAAGAATCAGCCGAGTGGTTCTTGTGGGAGAACAACACCATTTGGCTCACTAACTTCACACACCATCAGGCTTCCAAGCAGCTCTCAAGGAAACTCAGTTCTCACACTCTAGGCTTAATGCCCTTTGAGTGCATTATCTAGGAATGAACCTGATAGAGCATATTACACAAACCAATGCTCCACAGGCGTTATTCACATGCCACCAACTCAACATTCACAGACAACTTCAGCGCCAAAGCCATTTTCAGATAGCCCTCAACACAAAGGATCTAGGCCCAAATATTTGTGTGAGAGCTAATTCAATCAAGGAAACACTGCATGTTGGTGAAGCGCATATTGAAGAAGAATCAGGCGAGTGGTTCTTGTGGGAGACCAACTCCATTTGGCTCACTAACTTCACACACCATCAGGCTTCCAAGCAGCTCTCAAAAAAACTCAGTTTTCACACTCTAGGCTTAATGCCCTTTGAGTGCCTAGGACTGAAATGAAGCTTTTTGAGCTTATCACACAAAGCAATGCTCCACATGCGGGTTTCACATGCCACCAACTCCACATTCACAGACAACTTCAGCGCCACAGCCTTTTTCAGATAGCCCTCAATGCAAAGGCTCTAGGCGCAAATATTGGTGTGAGAGCTAATTCAATCAAGGAAACACTGCATGTTGGTGAAGCGCATACTGAAGAAGAATCAGCCGAGTGGTTCTTGTGGGAGAACAACTCCATTTGGCTCACTAACTTCACACACCATTAGGCTTCCAAGCAGCTCTCAAGGAAACTCAGTTTTCACACTCTAGGCTTAATGCCCTTTGAGTGCATTATGTAGGAATGAACCTGATAGAGCATCCCACACAAAAGAATGCTCCACAGGCGGGTTTCACATGCCACCAACTCCACATTCACAGACAACTTCAGCGCCAAAGCCGTTTTCAGATAGCCCTCAACACAAAGGCTCTAGGCGCAAATATTGGTGTGAGAGCTAATTCAATCAAGGAAACACTGCATGTTGGTGAAGCGCATATTGAAGAAGAATCAGCCGAGTGGTTCTTGTGGGAGAACAACTCCATTTGGCTCACTAACTTCACACACCATCAGGCTTCCAAGCAGCTCTCAAGGAAACTCAGTTTTCACACTCTAGGCTTAATGCCCTTTGAGTGCATTATGTAGGAATGAACCTGGTAGAGCATTACACACAAACCAATGCTTCACATGCGGGTTTCACATGCCACCAACTCCACATTCACAGACAACTTCAGCGCAAAAGCCATTTTCAGATAGCCCTCAATGCAAAGGCTCTCGGCGAAAATATTGGTGTGAGAGCTAATTCAATCAAGGAAACACTGCATGTTGGTGAAGCGCATATTGAAGAAGAATCAGCCGAGTGGTTCTTGTGGGAGAACAACTCCATTTGGCTCACTAACTTCACACACCATCAGGCTTCCAAGCAGCTCTCAAGGAAACTCAGTTTTCACACTCTAGGCTTAATGCCCTTTGAGTGCCTAGGAATGAAATGAACTTGGTAGAGCATCCCACACGAACCAATGCTCCACAGGCGGGTTTCACATGCCACCAACTCCACATTCACAGACAACTTCAGCGCCAAAGCCATTTTCAGATAGCCCTCAATACAAAGGCTCTAGGCCCAAATATTGGTGTGAGAGCTAATTCAATCAAGGAAACACTGCATGTTGGTGAAACGCATATTGAAGAAGAATCAGCCGAGTGGTTCTTGTGGGAGAACAACTCCATTTGGCTCACTAACTTCACACACCATCAGGCTTCCAAGCAGCTCTCAAGGAAACTCAGTTTTCACACTCTAGGCTTAATGCCCTTTGAGTGCCTAGGAATGAAATGAAGGTTGGGGAGCTTATCACGCACACCAATGCTCCACAGGCGGGTTTCACATGCCACCAACTCCACATTCACAGACAACTTCAGCGCCACAGCCATTTTCAGATAGCCCTCAATGCAAAGGCTCTAGGCCCAAATATTGGTGTGAGAGCTAATTCAATCAAGGAAACATTGCATGTTGGTGAAGGGCATATTGAAGAAGAATCAGCCGAGTGGTTCTTGTGGGAGAACAACTCCATTTGGCTCACTAACTTCACACACCATCAGGTTTCCAAGCAGCTCTCAAGGAAACTCAGTTTTCACACTCTAGGCTTAATGCCCTTTGAGTGCATTATGTAGGAATGAACCTGGTAGAGCATTACACACAAACCAATGCTCCACATGCGGGTTTCACATGCCACCAACTCCACATTCACAGACAACTTCAGCGCAAAAGCCATTTTCAGATAGCCCTCAATGCAAAGGCTCTCGGCGAAAATATTGGTGTGAGAGCTAATTCAATCAAGGAAACACTGCATGTTGGTGAAGCGCATATTGAAGAAGAATCAGCCGAGTGGTTCTTGTGGGAGAACAACTCCATTTGGCTCACTAACTTCACACACCATCAGGCTTCCAAGCAGCTCTCAAGGAAACTCAGTTTTCACACTCTAGGCTTAATGCCCTTTGAGTGCCTAGGAATGAAATGAACTTGGTAGAGCATCCCACACGAACCAATGCTCCACAGGCGGGTTTCACATGCCACCAACTCCACATTCACAGACAACTTCAGCGCCAAAGCCATTTTCAGATAGCCCTCAATACAAAGGCTCTAGGCCCAAATATTGGTGTGAGAGCTAATTCAATCAAGGAAACACTGCATGTTGGTGAAACGCATATTGAAGAAGAATCAGCCGAGTGGTTCTTGTGGGAGAACAACTCCATTTGGCTCACTAACTTCACACACCATCAGGCTTCCAAGCAGCTCTCAAGGAAACTCAGTTTTCACACTCTAGGCTTAATGCCCTTTGAGTGCCTAGGAATGAAATGAAGGTTGGGGAGCTTATCACGCACACCAATGCTCCACAGGCGGGTTTCACATGCCACCAACTCCACATTCACAGACAACTTCAGCGCCACAGCCATTTTCAGATAGCCCTCAATGCAAAGGCTCTAGGCCCAAATATTGGTGTGAGAGCTAATTCAATCAAGGAAACATTGCATGTTGGTGAAGGGCATATTGAAGAAGAATCAGCCGAGTGGTTCTTGTGGGAGAACAACTCCATTTGGCTCACTAACTTCACACACCATCAGGTTTCCAAGCAGCTCTCAAGTAAACTCAATTTTCACACTCTAGGCTTAATGCCCTTTGAGTGCATTATGTAGAAATGAACCTGATAGAGCATCCCACACAAACCAATGCTCCACAGGCGGGTTTCACATGCCACCAACTCCACATTCACAGACAACTTCAGCGCCAAAGCCGTTTTCAGATAGCTCTCAACACAAAGGCTCTAGGCGAAAATATTGGTGTGAGAGCTAATTCAATCAAGGAAACACTGCATGTTGGTGAAGCGCATATTGAAGAAGAATCAGCCGAGTGGTTCTTGTGGGAGAACAACTCCATTTGGCTCACTAACTTCACACACCATCAGGCTTCCAAGCAGCTCTCAAGGAAACTCAGTTTTCACACTCTAGGCTTAATGCCCTTTGAGTGCCTAGGACTGAAATGAAGCTTGGTGAGCTTATCACACAAACCAATTCTCCACAGGCGGGTTTCACATGCCACCAACTCCACATTCACAGACAACTTCAGCGCCAAAGCCATTTTCAGATAGCCCTCAATGCAAAGGCTCTAGGCGCAAATATTGGTGTGAGAGCTAATTCAATCAAGGAAACACTGCATGTTAGTGAAGCGCATATTGAAGAAGAATCAGCCGAGTGGTTCTTGTGGGAGAACAACTCCATTTGGCTCACTAACTTCACACACCATCAGGCTTCCAAGCAGCTCTCAAGGAAACTCAGTTTTCACACTCTAGGCTTAATGCCCTTTGAGTGCCTAGGAATGAAATGAACCTGGTAGAGCATCCCACACGAACCAATGCTCCACATGCGGGTTTCACATGCCACCAACTCCACATTCACAGACAACTTCAGCGCCAAAGCCATTTTCAGATAGCCCTCAATGCAAAGGCTCTAGGCCCAAATATTGGTGTGAGAGCTAATTCAATCAAGGAAACACTGCATGTTGGTGAAGCGCATATTGAAGAAGAATCAGCCGAGTGGTTCTTGTGGGAGAACACCTCCATTTGGCTCACTAACTTCACACACCATCAGGCTTCCATGCAGCTCTCAAGGAAACTCAGTTTTCACACTCTAGGCTTAATGCCCTTTGAGTGCATTATGTAGGAATGAACCTGGTAGAGCATCCCACACAAACCAATGCTCCACATGCGGGTTTCACATGCCACCAACTCCACATTCACAGACAACTTCAGCGCCAAAGCCATTTTCAGGTAGCCCTCAATGCAAAGGCTCCAGGCGCAAATATTGGTGTGACAGCTAATTCAATCAAGGAAACACTGCATGTTGGTGAAGCGCATATTGAAGAAGAATCAGCCGAGTGGTTCTTGTGGGAGAACAACTCCATTTGGCTCACTAACTTCACACACCATCAGGCTTCCAAGCAGCTCTCAAGGAAACTCAGTTTTCACACTCTAGGCTTAATGCCCTTTGAGTGCCTAGGAATGAAATGAACCTGGTAGAGCACCCCGCACGAACCAATGCTCCACAGGCGGGTTTCACATGCCACTAACTCCACATTCACAGACAACTTCAGCGCCAAAGCCGTTTTCAGATAGCTCTCAATACAAAGGCTCTAGGCGCAAATATTTGTGTGAGAGCTAATTCAATCAAGGAAACATTGCATGTTGGTGAAGCGCATATTGAAGAAGAATCAGGCGAGTGGTTCTTGTGGGAGAACAACTCCATTTGGCTCACTAACTTCACACACCATCAGGCTTCCAAGCAGCTCTCAAGGAAACTCAGTTTTCACACTCTAGGCTTAATGCCCTTTGAGTGCATTATGTAGGAATGAACCTGGTAGAGCATCCCACACAAACCAATGCTCCACATGCGGGTTTCACATGCCACCAACTCCACATTCACAGACAACTTCAGCGCCAAAGCCATTTTCAGATAGCCCTCAATGCAAAGGCTCTCGGCGAAAATATTGGTGTGAGAGCTAATTCAATCAAGGAAACACTGCATGTTGGTGAAGCGCATATTGAAGAAGAATCAGCCGAGTGGTTCTTGTGGGAGAACACCTCCATTTGGCTCACTAACTTCACACACCATCAGGCTTCCAAGCAGCTCTCAAGGAAACTCAGTTTTCACACTCTAGGCTTAATGCCCTTTGAGTGCCTAGGAATGAAATGAACCTGGTAGAGCATCCCACACGAACCAATGCTCCACATGCGGGTTTCACATGCCACCAACTCCACATTCACAGACAACTTCAGCGCCAAAGCCATTTTCAGATAGCCCTCAATGCAAAGGCTCTAGGCCCAAATATTGGTGTGAGAGCTAATTCAATCAAGGAAACACTGCATGTTGGTGAAGCGCATATTGAAGAAGAATCAGCCGAGTGGTTCTTGTGGGAGAACACCTCCATTTGGCTCACTAACTTCACACACCATCAGGCTTCCATGCAGCTCTCAAGGAAACTCAGTTTTCACACTCTAGGCTTAATGCCCTTTGAGTGCATTATGTAGGAATGAACCTGGTAGAGCATCCCACACAAACCAATGCTCCACATGTGGGTTTCACATGCCACCAACTCCACATTCACAGACAACTTCAGCGCCAAAGCCATTTTCAGATAGCCCTCAATGCAAAGGCTCCAGGAGCAAATATTGGTGTGAGAGCTAATTCAATCAAGGAAACACTGCATGTTGGTGAAGCGCATATTGAAGAAGAATCAGCCGAGTGGTTCTTGTGGGAGAACAACTCCATTTGGCTCACTAACTTCACACACCATCAGGCTTCCATGCAGCTCTCAAGGAAACTCAGTTTTCACACTCTAGGCTTAATGCCCTTTGAGTGCCAAGGACTGAAATGAAGCTTGGTGAAATTCCCACACAAACCAATGCTCCACATGCGGGTTTCACATGCCACCAACTCCACATTCACAGACAACTTCAGCGCCAAAGCCATTTTCAGATAGCTCTCAATGCAAAGGCTCTAGGCGCAAATATTGGTGTGAGAGCTAATTCAATCAAGGAAACACTGCATGTTAGTGAAGCGCATATTGAAGAAGAATCAGCCGAGTGGTTCTTGTGGGAGAACAACTCCATTTGGCTCACTAGCTTCACACACCATCAGGCTTCCAAGCAGCTCTCAAAGAAACTCAGTTTTCACACTCTAGGCTTAATGCCCTTTGAGTGCATTATGTAGGAATGAACCTGGTAGAGCATCCCACACAAACCAATGCTCCACATGCGGGTTTCACATGCCACCAACTCCACATTCACAGACAACTTCAGCGCCAAAGCCGTTTTCAGATAGCCCTCAATGCAAAGGCTCTAGGCGCAAATATTGGTGTGAGAGCTAATTCAATCAAGGAAACACTGCATGTTGGTGAAGCGCATATTGAAGAAGAATCAGCCGAGTGGTTCTTGTGGGAGAACAACTCCATTTGGCTCACTAACTTCACACACCATCAGGCTTCCAAGCAGCTCTCAAGGAAACTCAGTTTTCACACTCTAGGCTTAATGCCCTTTGAGTGCCTAGGAATGAAATGAACTTGGTAGAGCATCCCACACGAACCAATGCTCCACAGGCGGGTTTCACATGCCACCAACTCCACATTCACAGACAACTTCAGCGCCAAAGCCATTTTCAGATAGCCCTCAATACAAAGGCTCTAGGCCCAAATATTGGTGTGAGAGCTAATTCAATCAAGGAAACACTGCATGTTGGTGAAACGCATATTGAAGAAGAATCAGCCGAGTGGTTCTTGTGGGAGAACAACTCCATTTGGCTCACTAACTTCACACACCATCAGGCTTCCAAGCAGCTCTCAAGGAAACTCAGTTTTCACACTCTAGGCTTAATGCCCTTTGAGTGCCTAGGAATGAAATGAAGGTTGGGGAGCTTATCACGCACACCAATGCTCCACATGCGGGTTTCACATGCCACCAACTCCACATTCACAGACAACTTCAGCGCCACAGCCATTTTCAGATAGCCCTCAATGCAAAGGCTCTAGGCCCAAATATTGGTGTGAGAGCTAATTCAATCAAGGAAACATTGCATGTTGGTGAAGGGCATATTGAAGAAGAATCAGCCGAGTGGTTCTTGTGGGAGAACAACTCCATTTGGCTCACTAACTTCACACACCATCAGGTTTCCAAGCAGCTCTCAAGTAAACTCAATTTTCACACTCTAGGCTTAATGCCCTTTGAGTGCATTATGTAGAAATGAACCTGATAGAGCATCCCACACAAACCAATGCTCCACAGGCGGGTTTCACATGCCACCAACTCCACATTCACAGACAACTTCAGCGCCAAAGCCGTTTTCAGATAGCTCTCAACACAAAGGCTCTAGGCGAAAATATTGGTGTGAGAGCTAATTCAATCAAGGAAACACTGCATGTTGGTGAAGCGCATATTGAAGAAGAATCAGCCGAGTGGTTCTTGTGGGAGAACAACTCCATTTGGCTCACTAACTTCACACACCATCAGGCTTCCAAGCAGCTCTCAAGGAAACTCAGTTTTCACACTCTAGGCTTAATGCCCTTTGAGTGCCTAGGACTGAAATGAAGCTTGGTGAGCTTATCACACAAACCAATTCTCCACAGGCGGGTTTCACATGCCACCAACTCCACATTCACAGACAACTTCAGCGCCAAAGCCATTTTCAGATAGCCCTCAATGCAAAGGCTCTAGGCGCAAATATTGGTGTGAGAGCTAATTCAATCAAGGAAACACTGCATGTTAGTGAAGCGCATATTGAAGAAGAATCAGCCGAGTGGTTCTTGTGGGAGAACAACTCCATTTGGCTCACTAACTTCACACACCATCAGGCTTCCAAGCAGCTCTCAAGGAAACTCAGTTTTCACACTCTAGGCTTAATGCCCTTTGAGTGCCTAGGAATGAAATGAACCTGGTAGAGCATCCCACACGAACCAATGCTCCACATGCGGGTTTCACATGCCACCAACTCCACATTCACAGACAACTTCAGCGCCAAAGCCATTTTCAGATAGCCCTTAATGCAAAGGCTCTAGGCCCAAATATTGGTGTGAGAGCTAATTCAATCAAGGAAACACTGCATGTTGGTGAAGCGCATATTGAAGAAGAATCAGGCGAGTGGTTCTTGTGGGAGAACACCTCCATTTGGCTCACTAACTTCACACACCATCAGGCTTCCATGCAGCTCTCAAGGAAACTCAGTTTTCACACTCTAGGCTTAATGCCCTTTGAGTGCATTATGTAGGAATGAACCTGGTAGAGCATCCCACACAAACCAATGCTCCACATGCGGGTTTCACATGCCACCAACTCCACATTCACAGACAACTTCAGCGCCAAAGCCATTTTCAGGTAGCCCTCAATGCAAAGGCTCCAGGCGCAAATATTGGTGTGACAGCTAATTCAATCAAGGAAACACTGCATGTTGGTGAAGCGCATATTGAAGAAGAATCAGCCGAGTGGTTCTTGTGGGAGAACAACTCCATTTGGCTCACTAACTTCACACACCATCAGGCTTCCAAGCAGCTCTCAAGGAAACTCAGTTTTCACACTCTAGGCTTAATGCCCTTTGAGTGCCTAGGAATGAAATGAACCTGGTAGAGCATCCCGCACGAACCAATGCTCCACAGGCGGGTTTCACATGCCACTAACTCCACATTCACAGACAACTTCAGCGCCAAAGCCGTTTTCAGATAGCTCTCAATACAAAGGCTCTAGGCGAAAATATTGGTGTGAGAGCTAATTCAATCAAGGAAACATTGCATGTTGGTGAAGCGCATATTGAAGAAGAATCAGGCGAGTGGTTCTTGTGGGAGAACAACTCCATTTGGCTCACTAACTTCACACACCATCAGGCTTCCAAGCAGCTCTCAAGGAAACTCAGTTTTCACACTCTAGGCTTAATGCCCTTTGAGTGCATTATGTAGGAATGAACCTGGTAGAGCATCCCACACAAACCAATGCTCCACATGCGGGTTTCACATGCCACCAACTCCACATTCACAGACAACTTCAGCGCCAAAGCCATTTTCAGATAGCCCTCAATGCAAAGGCTCTCGGCGAAAATATTGGTGTGAGAGCTAATTCAATCAAGGAAACACTGCATGTTGGTGAAGCGCATATTGAAGAAGAATCAGCCGAGTGGTTCTTGTGGGAGAACACCTCCATTTGGCTCACTAACTTCACACACCATCAGGCTTCCAAGCAGCTCTCAAGGAAACTCAGTTTTCACACTCTAGGCTTAATGCCCTTTGAGTGCCTAGGAATGAAATGAACCTGGTAGAGCATCCCACACGAACCAATGCTCCACATGCGGGTTTCACATGCCACCAACTCCACATTCACAGACAACTTCAGCGCCAAAGCCATTTTCAGATAGCCCTCAATGCAAAGGCTCTAGGCCCAAATATTGGTGTGAGAGCTAATTCAATCAAGGAAACACTGCATGTTGGTGAAGCGCATATTGAAGAAGAATCAGCCGAGTGGTTCTTGTGGGAGAACACCTCCATTTGGCTCACTAACTTCACACACCATCAGGCTTCCATGCAGCTCTCAAGGAAACTCAGTTTTCACACTCTAGGCTTAATGCCCTTTGAGTGCATTATGTAGGAATGAACCTGGTAGAGCATCCCACACAAACCAATGCTCCACATGTGGGTTTCACATGCCACCAACTCCACATTCACAGACAACTTCAGCGCCAAAGCCATTTTCAGATAGCCCTCAATGCAAAGGCTCCAGGCGCAAATATTGGTGTGAGAGCTAATTCAATCAAGGAAACACTGCATGTTGGTGAAGCGCATATTGAAGAAGAATCAGCCGAGTGGTTCTTGTGGGAGAACAACTCCATTTGGCTCACTAACTTCACACACCATCAGGCTTCCATGCAGCTCTCAAGGAAACTCAGTTTTCACACTCTAGGCTTAATGCCCTTTGAGTGCCAAGGACTGAAATGAAGCTTGGTGAAATTCCCACACAAACCAATGCTCCACATGCGGGTTTCACATGCCACCAACTCCACATTCACAGACAACTTCAGCGCCAAAGCCATTTTCAGATAGCTCTCAATGCAAAGGCTCTAGGCGCAAATATTGGTGTGAGAGCTAATTCAATCAAGGAAACACTGCATGTTAGTGAAGCGCATATTGAAGAAGAATCAGCCGAGTGGTTCTTGTGGGAGAACAACTCCATTTGGCTCACTAGCTTCACACACCATCAGGCTTCCAAGCAGCTCTCAAAGAAACTCAGTTTTCACACTCTAGGCTTAATGCCCTTTGAGTGCATTATGTAGGAATGAACCTGGTAGAGCATCCCACACAAACCAATGCTCCACATGCGGGTTTCACATGCCACCAACTCCACATTCACAGACAACTTCAGCGCCAAAGCCGTTTTCAGATAGCCCTCAATGCAAAGGCTCTAGGCCCAAATATTGGTGTGAGAGCTAATTCAATCAAGGAAACACTGCATGTTGGTGAAGCGCATATTGAAGAAGAATCAGCCGAGTGGTTCTTGTGGGAGAACAACTCCATTTGGCTCACTAACTTCACACACCATCAGGCTTCCAAGCAGCTCTCAAGGAAACTCAGTTTTCACACTCTAGGCTTAATGCCCTTTGAGTGCCTAGGAATGAAATGAACCTGGTAGAGCATCCCGCACGAACCAATGCTCCACAGGCGGGTTTCACATGCCACTAACTCCACATTCACAGACAACTTCAGCGCCAAAGCCGTTTTCAGATAGCTCTCAATACAAAGGCTCTAGGCGCAAATATTTGTGTGAGAGCTAATTCAATCAAGGAAACATTGCATGTTGGTGAAGCGCATATTGAAGAAGAATCAGGCGAGTGGTTCTTGTGGGAGAACAACTCCATTTGGCTCACTAACTTCACACACCATCAGGCTTCCAAGCAGCTCTCAAGGAAACTCAGTTTTCACACTCTAGGCTTAATGCCCTTTGAGTGCATTATGTAGGAATGAACCTGGTAGAGCATCCCACACAAACCAATGCTCCACATGCGGGTTTCACATGCCACCAACTCCACATTCACAGACAACTTCAGCGCCAAAGCCATTTTCAGATAGCCCTCAATGCAAAGGCTCTCGGCGAAAATATTGGTGTGAGAGCTAATTCAATCAAGGAAACACTGCATGTTGGTGAAGCGCATATTGAAGAAGAATCAGCCGAGTGGTTCTTGTGGGAGAACACCTCCATTTGGCTCACTAACTTCACACACCATCAGGCTTCCAAGCAGCTCTCAAGGAAACTCAGTTTTCACACTCTAGGCTTAATGCCCTTTGAGTGCCTAGGAATGAAATGAACCTGGTAGAGCATCCCACACGAACCAATGCTCCACATGCGGGTTTCACATGCCACCAACTCCACATTCACAGACAACTTCAGCGCCAAAGCCATTTTCAGATAGCCCTCAATGCAAAGGCTCTAGGCCCAAATATTGGTGTGAGAGCTAATTCAATCAAGGAAACACTGCATGTTGGTGAAGCGCATATTGAAGAAGAATCAGCCGAGTGGTTCTTGTGGGAGAACACCTCCATTTGGCTCACTAACTTCACACACCATCAGGCTTCCATGCAGCTCTCAAGGAAACTCAGTTTTCACACTCTAGGCTTAATGCCCTTTGAGTGCATTATGTAGGAATGAACCTGGTAGAGCATCCCACACAAACCAATGCTCCACATGTGGGTTTCACATGCCACCAACTCCACATTCACAGACAACTTCAGCGCCAAAGCCATTTTCAGATAGCCCTCAATGCAAAGGCTCCAGGCGCAAATATTGGTGTGAGAGCTAATTCAATCAAGGAAACACTGCATGTTGGTGAAGCGCATATTGAAGAAGAATCAGCCGAGTGGTTCTTGTGGGAGAACAACTCCATTTGGCTCACTAACTTCACACACCATCAGGCTTCCATGCAGCTCTCAAGGAAACTCAGTTTTCACACTCTAGGCTTAATGCCCTTTGAGTGCCAAGGACTGAAATGAAGCTTGGTGAAATTCCCACACAAACCAATGCTCCACATGCGGGTTTCACATGCCACCAACTCCACATTCACAGACAACTTCAGCGCCAAAGCCATTTTCAGATAGCTCTCAATGCAAAGGCTCTAGGCGCAAATATTGGTGTGAGAGCTAATTCAATCAAGGAAACACTGCATGTTAGTGAAGCGCATATTGAAGAAGAATCAGCCGAGTGGTTCTTGTGGGAGAACAACTCCATTTGGCTCACTAGCTTCACACACCATCAGGCTTCCAAGCAGCTCTCAAAGAAACTCAGTTTTCACACTCTAGGCTTAATGCCCTTTGAGTGCATTATGTAGGAATGAACCTGGTAGAGCATCCCACACAAACCAATGCTCCACATGCGGGTTTCACATGCCACCAACTCCACATTCACAGACAACTTCAGCGCCAAAGCCGTTTTCAGATAGCCCTCAATGCAAAGGCTCTAGGCGCAAATATTGGTGTGAGAGCTAATTCAATCAAGGAAACACTGCATGTTGGTGAAGCGCATATTGAAGAAGAATCAGGCGAGTGGTTCTTGTGGGAGAACAACTCCATTTGGCTCACTAACTTCACACACCATCAGGCTTCCAAGCAGCTCTCAAGGAAACTCAGTTTTCACACTCTAGGCTTAATGCCCTTTGAGTGCCTAGGAATGAAATGCACCTGGTAGAGCATCCCACACGAACCAATGCTCCACATGCGGGTTTCACATGCCACCAACTCCACATTCACAGACAACTTCAGCGCCAAAGCCGTTTTCAGATAGCCCTCAACACAAAGGCTCTAGGCCCAAATATTGGTGTGAGAGCTAATTCAATCAAGGAAACACTGCATGTTGGTGAAGCGCATATTGAAGAAGAATCAGCCGAGTGGTTCTTGTGGGAGAACACCTCCATTTGGCTCACTAACTTCACACACCATCAGGCTTCCATGCAGCTCTCAAGGAAACTCAGTTTTCACACTCTAGGCTTAATGCCCTTTGAGTGCATTATGTAGGAATGAACCTGGTAGAGCATCCCACACAAACCAATGCTCCACATGCGGGTTTCACATGCCACCAACTCCACATTCACAGACAACTTCAGCGCCAAAGCCGTTTTCAGGTAGCCCTCAATGCAAATGCTCCAGGCGCAAATATTGGTGTGAGAGCTAATTCAATCAAGGAAATACTGCATGTTGGTGAAGCGCATATTGAAGAAGAATCAGCCGAGTGGTTCTTGTGGGAGAACAACTCCATTTGGCTCACTAACTTCACACACCATCAGGCTTCCAAGCAGCTCTCAAGGAAACTCAGTTTTCACACTCTAGGCTTAATGCCCTTTGAGTGCCTAGGACTCAAATGAAGCTTGGTGAGCTTATCAAACAAACGAATGCTCCACATGCGGGTTTCACATGCCACCACCTCCACATTCACAGACAACTTCAGCGCCAAAGCCGTTTTCAGATAGCCGTCAATGCAAAGGCTCTAGGCGCAAATATTGATGTGAGAGCTAATTCAATCAAGGAAACACTGCATGTTGGTGAAGCGCATATTGAAGAAGAATCAGCCGAGTGGTTCTTGTGGGAGAACAACTCCATTTGGCTCACTAACTTCACACACCATCAGGCTTCCAAGCAGCTCTCAAGGAAACTCAGTTTTCACACTCTAGGCTTAATGCCCTTTGAGTGCATTATGTAGGAATGAACCTGATAGAGCATCCCACACAAACCAATGCTCCACATGCGGGTTTCACATGCCACCAACTCCACATTCACAGACAACTTCAGCGCCAAAGCCGTTTTCAGATAGCCCTCAATAGAAAGGCTCTAGGCCCAAATATTGGTGTGAGAGCTAATTCAATCAAGGAAACACTGCATGTTGGTGAAGCGCATATTGAAGAAGTATCAGCCGAGTGGTTCTTGTGGGAGAACAACTCCATTTGGCTCACTAACTTCACACACCATCAGGCTTCCAAGCAGCTCTCAAGGAAACTCAGTTTTCACACTCTAGGCTTAATGCCCTTTGAGTGCCTAGGACTCAAATGAAGCTTGGTGAGCTTATCAAACAAACGAATGCTCCACATGCGGGTTTCACATGCCACCACCTCCACATTCACAGACAACTTCAGCGCCAAAGCCGTTTTCAGATAGCCCTCAACACAAAGGCTCTAGGCCCAAATATTGGTGTGAGAGCTAATTCAATCAAGGAAACACTGCATGTTGGTGAAGCGCATATTGAAGAAGAATCAGCCGAGTGGTTCCTGTGGGAGAACAACTCCATTTGGCTCACTAACTTCACACACCATCAGGCTTCCAAGCAGCTCTCAAGGAAACTCAGTTTTCACACTCTAGGCTTAATGCCCTTTGAGTGCATTATGTAGGAATGAACCTGATAGAGCATCCCACACATACCAATGCTCCACAGGCGGGTTTCACATGCCACCAAATCCACATTCACAGACAACTTCAGCGCCAAAGCCGTTTTCAGGTAGCCCTCAATGCAAAGGCTCCAGGCGCAAATATTGGTGTGAGAGCTAATTCAATCAAGGAAACACTGCATGTTGGTGAAGCGCATATTGAAGAAGAATCAGCTGAGTGGTTCTTGTGGGACAACAACTCCATTTGGCTCACTAACTTCACACACCATCAGGCTTCCAAGCAGCTCTCAAGGAAACTCAGTTTTCACACTCTAGGCTTAATGCCCTTTGAGTGCATTATGTAGGAATGAACCTGATAGAGCATCCCACACAAACCAATGCTCCACATGCGGGTTTCACATGCCACCAACTCCACATTCACAGACAACTTCAGCGCCAAAGCCATTTTCAGATAGCCCTCAACACAAAGGCTCTAGGCCCAAATATTGGTGTGAGAGCTAATTCAATCAAGGAAACACTGCATGTTGGTAAAGCGCATATTGAAGAAGAATCAGCCGAGTGGTTCTTGTGGGAGAACAACTCCATTTGGCTCACTAACTTCACACACCATCAGGCTTCCAAGCAGCTCTCAAGGAAACTCAGTTTTCACACTCTAGGCTTAATGCCCTTTGAGTGCCTAGGACTGAAATGAAGCTTGGTGAGCTTATCAAACAAACCAATGCTCCACAGGCGGGTTTCACATGCCACCAACTCCACATTCACAGACAACTTCAGCGCCAAAGCCATTTTCAGATAGCCCTCAATGCAAAGGCTCTAGGCGCAAATATTGGTGTGAGAGCTAATTCAATCAAGGAAACACTGCATGTTGGTGAAGCGCATATTGAAGAAGAATCAGCCGAGTGGTTCTTGTGGGAGAACAACTCCATTTGGCTCACTAACTTCACACACCATCAGGCTTCCAAGCAGCTCTCAAGGAAACTCAGTTTTCACACTCTAGGCTTAATGCCCTTTGAGTGCATTATGTAGGAATGCACCTGGTAGAGCATCCCACACAAACCAATGCTCCACATGCGGGTTTCACATGCCACCAACTCCACATTCACAGACAACTTCAGCGCCAAAGCCATTTTCAGATAGCCCTCAATGCAAAGGCTCTAGGCGCAAATATTGGTGTGAGAGCTAATTCAATCAAGGAAACACTGCATGTTGGTGAAGCGCATATTGAAGAAGAATCAGCCGAGTGGTTCTTGTGGGGGAACAACTCCATTTGGCTCACTAACTTCACACACCATCAGGCTTCCAAGCAGCTCTCAAGGAAACTCAGTTTTCACACTCTAGGCTTAATGCCCTCTGAGTACATTATGTAGGAAAGAACCTGGTAGAGCATCCCACACAAACCAATGCTACACATGCGGGTTTCACATGCCACCACCTCCACATTCACAGACAACTTCAGCGCCAAAGCCCTTTTCAGATAGCCCTCAATGCAAAGGCTCTAGGCGAAAATATTGGTGTGAGAGCTAATTCAATCAAGGAAACACTGCATGTTGGTGAAGCGCATATTGAAGAAGAATCAGCCGAGTGGTTCTTGTGGGGGAACAACTCCATTTGGCTCACTAACTTCACACACCATCAGGCTTCCAAGCAGCTCTCAAGGAAACTCAGTTTTCACACTCTAGGCTTAATGCCCTTTGAGTGCCTAGGAATGAAATGCACCTGGTAGAGCATCCCACACAAAAGAATGCTCCACATGCGGGTTTCACATGCCACCAACTCCACATTCACAGACAACTTCAGTGCCAAAGCCATTTTCAGATAGCCCTCAATACAAAGGCTCTAGGCGCAAATATTGGTGTGAGAGCTAATTCAATCAAGGAAACACTGCATGTTGGTGAAGCGCATATTGAAGAAGAATCAGCCGAGTGGTTCTTGTGGGAGAACAACTCCATTTGGCTCACTAACTTCACACACCATCAGGCTTCCATGCAGCTCTCAAGGAAACTCAGTTTTCACACTCTAGGCTTAATGCCCTTTGAGTGCATTATGTAGGAATGAACCTGGTAGAGCATCCCACACAAACCAATGCTCCACATGCGGGTTTCTCATGCCACCAACTCCACATTCACAGACAACTTCAGCGCCAAAGCCATTTTCAGATAGCCCTCAATGCAAAGGCTCTAGGCGCAAATATTGGTGTGAGAGCTAATTCAATCAAGGAAACACTGCATGTTGGTGAAGCGCATATTGAAGAAGAATCAGCCGAGTGGTTCTTGTGGGAGAACAACTCCATTTGGCTCACTAACTTCACACACCATCAGGCTTCCAAGCAGCTCTCAAGGAAACTCAGTTTTCACACTCTAGGCTTAATGCCCTTTGAGTGCATTATGTAGGAAAGAACCTGGTAGAGCATCCCACACAAACCAATGCTCCACATGCGGGTTTCACATGCCACCAACTCCACATTCACAGACAACTTCAGCGCCAAAGCCATTTTCAGATAGCCCTCAATGCAAAGGCTCTAGGCACAAATATTGGTGTGAGAGCTAATTCAATCAAGGAAACACTGCATGTTGGTGAAGCGCATATTGAAGAAGAATCAGCCGAGTGGTTCTTGTGGGAGAACAACTCCATTTTGGCTCACTAACTTCACACACCATCAGGCTTCCAAGCAGCTCTCAAGGAAACTCAGTTTTCACACTCTAGGCTTAATGCCCTTTGAGTGCATTATGTAGGAATGAACCTGGTAGAGCATCCCACACAAACCAATGCTCCACATGCGGGTTTCACATGCCACCAACTCCACATTCACAGACAACTTCAGCGCCAAAGCCATTTTCAGATAGCCCTCAATGCAAAGGCTCTAGGCGCAAATATTGGTGTGAGAGCTAATTCAATCAAGGAAACACTGCATGTTGTTGAAGCGCATATTGAAGAAGAATCAGCCGAGTGGTTCTTGTGGGAGAACAACTCCATTTGGCTCACTAACTTCACACACCATCAGGCTTCCAAGCAGCTCTCAAGGAAACTCAGTTTTCACACTCTAGGCTTAATGCCCTTTGAGTGCATTATCTAGGAATGAACCTGGTAGAGCATCCCACACAAACCAATGCTCCACATGCGGGTTTCACATGCCACCAACTCCACATTCACAGACAACTTCAGCGCCAAAGCCATTTTCAGATAGCCCTCAATGCAAAGGCTCTCGGCGAAAATATTCGTGTGAGAGCTAATTCAATCAAGGAAACACTGCATGTTGGTGAAGCGCATATTGAAGAAGAATCAGGCGAGTGGTTCTTGTGGGAGAACAACTCCATTTGGCTCACTAACTTCACACACCATCAGGCTTCCAAGCAGCTCTCAAGGAAACTCAGTTTTCACACTCTAGGCTTAATGCCCTTTGAGTGCATTACGTAGGAATGAACCTGGTAGAGCATCCCACACAAACCAATGCTCCACATGCGGGTTTCACATGCCACCAACTCCACATTCACAGACAACTTCAGCGCCAAAGCCATTTTCAGATAGCCCTCAATGCAAAGGCTCTCGGCGAAAATATTGGTGTGAGAGCTAATTCAATCAAGGAAACACTGCATGTTGGTGAAGCGCATATTGAAGAAGAATCAGGCGAGTGGTTCTTGTGGGAGAACAACTCCATTTGGCTCACTAACTTCACACACCATCAGGCTTCCAAGCAGCTCTCAAGGAAACTCAGTTTTCACACTCTAGGCTTAATGCCCTTTGAGTGCATTATGTAGGAATGAACCTGGTAGAGCATCCCACACAAACCAATGCTCCACATGCGGGTTTCACATGCCACCAACTCCACATTCACAGACAACTTCAGCGCCAAAGCCATTTTCAGATAGCTCTCAATGCAAAGGCTCTAGGCGCAAATATTTGTGTGAGAGTTAATTCAATCAAGGAAACACTGCATGTTGGTGAAGCACATATTGAAGAAGAATCAGGCGAGTGGTTCTTGTGGGAGAACAACTCCATTTGGCTCACTAACTTCACACACCATCAGGCTTCCAAGCAGCTCTCAAGGAAACTCAGTTTTCACACTCTAGGCTTAATGCCCTTTGAGTGCATTATGTAGGAATGAACCTGGTAGAGCATCCCACACGAACCAATGCTCCACATGCGGGTTTCACATGCCACCAACTCCACATTCACAGACAACTTCAGCGCCAAAGCCATTTTCAGATAGCCCTCAATGCAAAGGCTCTAGGCGCAAATATTCGTGTGAGAGCTAATTCAATCAAGGAAACACTGCAAGTTGGTGAAGCGCATATTGAAGAAGAATCAGCCGAGTGGTTCTTGTGGGAGAACAACTCCATTTGGCTCACTAACTTCACACACCATCAGGCTTCCAAGCAGCTCTCAAGGAAACTCAGTTTTCACACTCTAGGCTTAATGCCCTTTGAGTGCCTAGGAATGAAATGCACCTGGTCGAGCATCCCACACAAACCAATGCTCCACATGCGGGTTTCACATGCCACCAACTCCACATTCACAGACAACTTCAGCGCCAAAGCCATTTTCAGATAGCTCTCAATGCAAAGGCTCTAGGCGCAAATATTGGTGTGAGAGCTAATTCAATCCAGGAAACACTGCATGTTGGTGAAGCGCATATTGAAGAAGAATCAGCCGAGTGGTTCTTGTGGGAGAACAACTCCATTTGGCTCACTAACTTCACACACCATCAGGCTTCCAAGCAGCTCTCAAGGAAACTCAGTTTTCACACTCTAGGCTTAATGCCCTTTGAGTGCCTAGGACTCAAATGAAGCTTGGTGAGATTATCACACAAACCAATGCTCCACATGCGGGTTTCACATGCCACCAACTCCACATTCACAGACAACTTCAGCGCCAAAGCCGTTTTTAGGTAGCCCTCAAAGCAAAGGCTCCAGGCCCAAATATTGGTGTGAGAGCTAATTCAATCAAGGAAACACTGCATGTTGGTGAAGCGCATATTGAAGAAGAATCAGCCGAGTGGTTCTTGTGGGAGAACAACTCCATTTGGCTCACTAACTTCACACACCATCAGGCTTCCAAGCAGCTCTCAAGAAAACTCAGTTTTCACACTCTAGGCTTAATGCCCTTTGAGTGCCTAGGACTGAAATGAAGCTTGGTGAGATTCCCACACAAACCAATGCTCCACATGCGGGTTTCACATGCCACCAACTCCACATTCACAGACAACTTCAGCGCCAAAGCCATTTTCAGATAGCCCTCAATGCAAAGGCTCTAGGCGCAAATATTGGTGTGAGAGCTAATTCAATCAAGGAAATACTGCATGTTGGTGAAGCGCATATTGAAGAAGAATCAGCCGAGTGGTTCTTGTGGGAGAACAACTCCATTTGGCTCACTAACTTCACACACCATCAGGCTTCCAAGAAGCTCTCAAGGAAACTCAGTTTTCACACTCTAGGCTTAATGCCCTTTGAGTGCCTATAAATGAAATGCACCTGGTAGAGCATCCCACACAAACCAATGCTACACATGCGGGTTTCACATGCCACCAACTCCACATTCACAGACAACTTCAGCGCCAAAGCCATTTTCAGATAGCCCTCAATGCAAAGGCTCTAGGTGCAAATATTGGTGTGAGAGCTAATTCAATCAAGGAAACACTGCATGTTGGTGAAGTGCATATTGAAGAAGAATCAGCCGAGTGGTTCTTGTGGGAGAACAACTCCATTTGGCTCACTAACTTCACACACCATCAGGCTTCCAAGCAGCTCTCAAGGAAACTCAGTTTTCACAATCTAGGCTTAATGCCCTTTCACTGCATTATCTAGGAATGAACCTGGTCGAGCATCCCACACAAACCAATGCTCCACATGCGGGTTTCACATGCCACCAACTCCACATTCACAGACAACTTCAGCGCCAAAGCCATTTTCAGATAGCCCTCAATGCAAAGGCTCTAGGCCCAAATATTGGTGTGAGAGCTAATTCAATCAAGGAAACACTTCATGTTGGTGAAGCGCATATTGAAGAAGAATCAGCCGAGTGGTTCTTGTGGGGGAACAACTCCATTTGGCTCACTAACTTCACACACCATCAGGCTTCCAAGCAGCTCTCAAGGAAACTCAGTTTTCACACTCTAGGCTTAATGCCCTTTGAGTGCATTATGTAGGAATGAACCTGGTAGAGCATCCCACACAAACCAATGCTCCACATGCGGGTTTCACATGCCACCAACTCCACATTCACAGACAACTTCAGCGCCAAAGCCATTTTCAGATAGCCCTCAATGCAAAGGCTCTAGGCGCAAATATTGGTGTGAGAGCTAATTCAATCAAGGAAACACTGCATGTTGGTGAAGCGCATATTGAAGAAGAATCAGCTGAGTGGTTCTTGTGGGAGAACAACTCCATTTGGCTCACTAACTTCACACACCATCAGGCTTCCAAGCAGCTCTCAAGGAAACTCAGTTTTCACACTCTATGCTTAGTGCCCTTTGAGTGCATTATCTAGGAATGAACCTGGTAGAGCATCCCACACAAACGAATGCTCCACATGCGGGTTTCACATGCCACCAACTCCACATTCACAGACAACTTCAGCGCCAAAGCCATTTTCAGATAGCCCTCAATGCAAAGGCTCTAGGCGCAAATATTGGTGTGAGAGCTAATTCAATCAAGGAAACACTGCATGTTGGTGAAGCGCATATTGAAGAAGAATCAGGCGAGTGGTTCTTGTGGGAGAACAACTCCATTTGGCTCACTAACTTCACACACCATCAGGCTTCCAAGCAGCTCTCAAGGAAACTCAGTTTTCACACTCTAGGCTTAATGCCCTTTGAGTGCCTAGGAATGAAATGCACCTGGTAGAGCATCCCACACAAAAGAATGCTCCACATGCGGGTTTCACATGCCACCAACTCCACATTCACAGACAACTTCAGTGCCAAAGCCATTTTCAGATAGCCCTCAATACAAAGGCTCTAGGCGCAAATATTGGTGTGAGAGCTAATTCAATCAAGGAAACACTGCATGTTGGTGAAGCGCATATTGAAGAAGAATCAGCCGAGTGGTTCTTGTGGGAGAACACCTCCATTTGGCTCACTAACTTCACACACCATCAGGCTTCCAAGCAGCTCTCAAGGAAACTCAGTTTTCACACTCTAGGCTTAATGCACTTTGAGTGCATTATGTAGGAATGAACCTGGTAGAGCATCCCACACAAACCAATGCTCCACATGCGGGTTTCACATGCCACCAACTCCACATTCACAGACAACTTCAGCGCCAAAGCCATTTTTAGATAGCCCTCAATGCAAAGGCTCTAGGCGCAAATATTGGTGTGAGAGCTAATTCAATCAAGGAAACACTGCATGTTGGTGAAGCGCATATTGAAGAAGAATCAGCCGAGTGGTTCTTGTGGGAGAACAACTCCATTTGGCTCACTAACTTCACACACCATCAGGCTTCCAAGCAGCTCTCAAGGAAACTCAGTTTTCACACTCTAGGCTTAATGCCCTTTGAGTGCCTAGAACTCAAATGAAGCTTGGTGAGATTATCACACAAACCAATGCTCCACATGCGGGTTTCACATGCCACCAACTCCACATTCACAGACAACTTCAGCGCCAAAGCCGTTTTTAGGTAGCCCTCAATGCAAAGGCTCCAGGCCCAAATATTTTTGTGAGAGCTAATTCAATCAAGGAAACACTGCATGTTGGTGAAGCGCATATTGAAGAAGAATCAGCCGAGTGGTTCTTGTGGGAGAACAACTCCATTTGGCTCACTAACTTCACACACCATCAGGCTTCCAAGCAGCTCTCAAGGAAACTCAGTTTTCACACTCTAGGCTTAATGCCCTTTGAGTGCATTATCTAGGAATGAAGCTGGTAGAGCATCCCACACAAACCAATGCTCCACATGCGGGTTTCACATGCCACCAACTCCACATTCACAGACAACTTCAGCGCCAAAGCCATTTTCAGATAGCCCTCAATGCAAAGGCTCTAGGCCCAAATATTGGTGTGAGAGCTAATTCAATCAAGGAAACACTGCATGTTGGTGAAGCGCATATTGAAGAAGAATCAGCCGAGTGGTTCTTGTGGGAGAACAACTCCATTTGGCTCACTAACTTCACACACCATCAGGCTTCCAAGCAGCTATCAAGGAAACTCAGTTTTCACACTCTAGGCTTAATGCCCTTTGAGTGCATTATGTAGGAATGAACCTGGTAGAGCATCCCACACAAACCAATGCTCCACATGCGGGTTTCACATGCCACCAACTCCACATTCACAGACAACTTCAGCGCCAAAGCCATTTTCAGATAGCCCTCAATGCAAAGGCTCTAGGCGCAAATATTGGTGTGAGAGCTAATTCAATCAAGGAAACACTGCATGTTGGTGAAGCGCATATTGAAGAAGAATCAGCCGATTGGTTCTTGTGGGAGAACAACTCCATTTGGCTCACTAACTTCACACACCATCAGGCTTCCAAGCAGCTCTCAAGGAAACTCAGTTTTCACACTCTAGGCTTAATGCCCTTGAGTGCATTATGTAGGAATGAACCTGGTCGAGCATCCCTCACGAACCAATGCTCCACATGCGGGTTTCACATGCCACCAACTCCACATTCACAGACAACTTCAGCGCCAAAGCCGTTTTTAGGTAGCCCTCAATGCAAAGGCTCCAGGCACAAATATTGGTGTGAGAGCTAATTCAATCAAGGAAACACTGCATGTTGGTGAAGCGCATATTGAAGAAGAATCAGCCGAGTGGTTCTTGTGGGGAGAACAACTCCATTTGGCTCACTAACTTCACACACCATCAGGCTTCCAAGCAGCTCTCAAGGAAACTCAGTTTTCACACTCTAGGCTTAATGCCCTTTGAGTGCATTATCTAGGAATGAAGCTGGTAGAGCATCCCACACAAACCAATGCTCCACATGCGGGTTTCACATGCCACCAACTCCACATTCACAGACAACTTCAGCGCCAAAGCCGTTTTTAGGTAGCCCTCAATGCAAAGGCTCCAGGCCCAAATATTTTTGTGAGAGCTAATTCAATCAAGAAACACTGCATGTTGGTGAAGCGCATATTGAAGAAGAATCAGCCGAGTGGTTCTTGTGGGAGAACAACTCCATTTGGCTCACTAACTTCACACACCATCAGGCTTCCAAGCAGCTCTCAAGGAAACTCAGTTTTCACACTCTAGGCTTAATGCCCTTTGAGTGCATTATCTAGGAATGAACCTGGTAGAGCATCCCACACAAACCAATGCTCCACATGCGGGTTTCACATGCCACCAACTCCACATTCACAGACAACTTCAGCGCCAAAGCCATTTTCAGATAGCCCTCAATGCAAAGGCTCTAGGCCCAAATATTGGTGTGAGAGCTAATTCAATCAAGGAAACACTGCATGTTGGTGAAGCGCATATTGAAGAAGAATCAGCCGAGTGGTTCTTGTGGGAGAACAACTCCATTTGGCTCACTAACTTCACACACCATCAGGCTTCCAAGCAGCTATCAAGGAAACTCAGTTTTCACACTCTAGGCTTAATGCCCTTTGAGTGCATTATGTAGGAATGAACCTGGTAGAGCATCCCACACAAACCAATGCTCCACATGCGGGTTTCACATGCCACCAACTCCACATTCACAGACAACTTCAGCGCCAAATCCATTTTCAGATAGCCCTCAATGCAAAGGCTCTAGGCGCAAATATTGGTGTGAGAGCTAATTCAATCAAGGAAACACTGCATGTTGGTGAAGCGCATATTGAAGAAGAATCAGCCGATTGGTTCTTGTGGGAGAACAACCTCCATTTGGCTCACTAACTTCACACACCATCAGGCTTCCAAGCAGCTCTCAAGGAAACTCAGTTTTCACACTCTAGGCTTAATGCCCTTTGAGTGCATTATGTAGGAATGAACCTGGTCGAGCATCCCTCACGAACCAATGCTCCACATGCGGGTTTCACATGCCACCAACTCCACATTCACAGACAACTTCAGCGCCAAAGCCGTTTTTAGGTAGCCCTCAATGCAAAGGCTCCAGGCACAAATATTGGTGTGAGAGCTAATTCAATCAAGGAAACACTGCATGTTGGTGAAGCGCATATTGAAGAAGAATCAGGCGAGTGGTTCTTGTGGGAGAACAACTCCATTTGGCTCACTAACTTCACACACCATCAGGCTTCCAAGCAGCTCTCAAGGAAACTCAGTTTTCACACTCTAGGCTTAATGCCCTTTGAGTGCATTATCTAGGAATGAAGCTGGTAGAGCATCCCACACAAACCAATGCTCCACATGCGGGTTTCAACATGCACCAACTCCACATTCACAGACAACTTCAGCGCCAAAGCCATTTTCCAGATAGCCCTCAATGCAAAGGCTCTAGGCCCAAATATTGGTGTGAGAGCTAATTCAATCAAGGAAACACTGCATGTTGGTGAAGCGCATATTGAAGAAGAATCAGGCGAGTGGTTCTTGTGGGAGAACAACTCCATTTGGCTCACTAACTTCACACACCATCAGGCTTCCAAGCAGCTCTCAAGGAAACTCAGTTTTCACACTCTAGGCTTAATGCCCTTTGAGTGCCTAGGAATGAAATGCACCTGGTAGAGCATCCCACACAAAAGAATGCTCCACATGCGGGTTTCACATGCCACCAACTCCACATTCACAGACAACTTCAGTGCCAAAGCCATTTTCAGATAGCCCTCAATACAAAGGCTCTAGGCGCAAATATTGGTGTGAGAGCTAATTCAATCAAGGAAACACTGCATGTTGTGAAGCGCATATTGAAGAAGAATCAGCCGAGTGGTTCTTGTGGGAGAACACCTCCATTTGGCTCACTAACTTCACACACCATCAGGCTTCCATGCAGCTCTCAAGGAAACTCAGTTTTCACACTCTAGGCTTAATGCCCTTTGAGTGCATTATGTAGGAATGCACCTCGTAGAGCATCCCACACAAACCAATGCTCCACATGCGGTTTCACATGCCACCAACTCCACATTCACAGACAACTTCAGCGCCAAAGCCATTTTCAGATAGCCCTCAATGCAAAGGCTCTAGGCCCAAATATTGGTGTGAGAGCTAATTCAATCAAGGAAACACTGCATGTTGGTGAAGCGCATATTGAAGAAGAATCAGCCGAGTGGTTCTTGTGGGCGAACACCTCCATTTGGCTCACTAACTTCACACACCATCAGGCTTCAAGCAGCTCTCAAGGAAACTCAGTTTTCACACTCTAGGCTTAATGCCCTTTGAGTGCATTATGTAGGAATGAACCTGGTAGAGCATCCCACACAAACCAATGCTCCACATGCGGGTTTCACATGCCACCAACTCCACATTCACAGACAACTTCAGCGCCAAAGCCATTTTCAGATAGCCCTCAATGCAAAGGCTCTAGGCGCAAATATTGGTGTGAGAGCTAATTCAATCAAGGAAACACTGCATGTTGGTGAAGCGCATATTGAAGAAGAATCAGCCGAGTGGTTCTTGTGGGAGAACAACTCCATTTGGCTCACTAACTTCACACACCATCAGGCTTCCAAGCAGCTCTCAAGGAAACTCAGTTTTCACACTCTAGGCTTAATGCCCTTTGAGTGCATTATCTAGGAATGAAGCTGGTAGAGCATCCCACACAAACCAATGTCTCCACATGCGGGTTTCACATGCCACCAACTCCACATTCACAGACAACTTCAGCGCCAAAGCCATTTTCAGATAGCCCTCAAAGCAAAGGCTCTAGGCCCAAATATTGGTGTGAGAGCTAATTCAATCAAGGAAACACTGCATGTTGGTGAAGCGCATATTGAAGAAGAATCAGCCGAGTGGTTCTTGTGGGGAACAACTCCATTTGGCTCACTAACTTCACACACCATCAGGCTTCCATGCAGCTCTCAAGGAAACTCAGTTTTCACACTCTAGGCTTAATGTCCTTTGAGTGCATTATGTAGGAATGAACCTGATAGAGCATCCCACACAAACCAATGCTCCACAGGCGGGTTTCACATGCCACCAACTCCACATTCACAGACAACTTCAGCGCCAAAGCCATTTTCAGATAGCTCTCAATGCAAAGGCTCTAGGCGCAAATATTGGTGTGAGAGCTAATTCAATCAAGGAAACACTGCATGTTGGTGAAGCGCATATTGAAGAAGAATCAGCCGATTGGTTCTTGTGGGAGAACAACTCCATTTGGCTCACTAACTTCACACACCATCAGGCTTCCAAGCAGCTCTCAAGGAAACTCAGTTTTCACACTCTAGGCTTAATGCCCTTTGAGTGCATTATGTAGGAATGAACCTGGTAGAGCATCCCTCACGAACCAATGCTCCACATGCGGGTTTCACATGCCACCAACTCCACATTCACAGACAACTTCAGCGCCAAAGCCGTTTTTAGGTAGCCCTCAATGCAAAGGGTCCAGGCCCAAATATTGGTGTGAGAGCTAATTCAATCAAGGAAACACTGCATGTTGGTGAAGCGCATATTGAAGAAGAATCAGCCGAGTGGTTCTTGTGGGAGAACAACTCCATTTGGCTCACTAACTTCACACACCATCAGGCTTCCAAGCAGCTCTCAAGGAAACTCAGTTTTCACACTCTAGGCTTAATGCCCTTTGAGTGCATTATCTAGGAATGAAGCTGGTAGAGCATCCCACACAAACCAATGCTCCACATGCGGGTTTCACATGCCACCAACTCCACATTCACAGACAACTTCAGCGCCAAAGCCCTTTTCAGATAGCCCTCAATGCAAAGGCTCTAGGCCCAAATATTGGTGTGAGAGCTAATTCAATCAAGGAAACACTGCATGTTGGTGAAGCACATATTGAAGAAGAATCAGCCGAGTGGTTCTTGTGGGGGAACAACTCCATTTGGCTCACTAACTTCACACACCATCAGACTTCCAAGCAGCTCTCAAGGAAACTCAGTTTTCACACTCTAGGCTTAATGCCCTTTGAGTGCATTATCTAGGAATGAACCTGGTAGAGCATCCCACACAAACCAATGCTCCACATGCGGGTTTCACATGCCACCAACTCCACATTCACAGACAACTTCATCGCCAAAGCCATTTTCAGATAGCCCTCAATGCAAAGGCTCTAGGCGCAAATATTGGTGTGAGAGCTAATTCAATCAAGGAAACACTGCATGTTGGTGAAGCGCATATTGAAGAAGAATCAGCCGAGTGGTTCTTGTGGGAGAACAACTCCATTTGGCTCACTAACTTCACACACCATCAGGCTTCCAAGCAGCTCTCAAGGAAACTCAGTTTTCACACTCTAGGCTTAATGCCCTTTGAGTGCCTATAAATGAAATGCACCTGGTAGAGCATCCCACACAAACCAATGCTCCACAGGCGGGTTTCACATGCCACCAACTCCACATTCACAGACAACTTCAGCGCCAAAGCCATTTTCAGATAGCCCTCAATGCAAAGGCTCTAGGCGCAAATATTGGTGTGAGAGCTAATTCAATCAAGGAAACACTGCATGTTGGTGAAGCGCATATTGAAGAAGAATCAGCCGAGTGGTTCTTGTGGGAGAACAACTCCATTTGGCTCACTAACTTCACACACCATCAGGCTTCCAAGAAGCTCTCAAGGAAACTCAGTTTTCACACTCTAGGCTTAATGCCCTTTGAGTGCATTATCTAGGAATGAACCTGGTAGAGCATCCCACACAAACCAATGCTCCACATGCGGGTTTCACATGCCACCAACTCCACATTCACAGACAACTTCAGCGCCAAAGCCATTTTCAGATAGCCCTCAATGCAAAGGCTCTAGGCGCAAATATTGGTGTGAGAGCTAATTCAATCAAGGAAACACTGCATGTTGGTGAAGCGCATATTGAAGAAGAATCAGCCGAATGGTTCTTGTGGGAGAACAACTCCATTTGGCTCACTAACTTCACACACCATCAGGCTTCCAAGCAGCTCTCAAGGAAACTCAGTTTTCACACTCTAGGCTTAATGCCCTTTGAGTGCCTATAAATGAAATGCACCTGGTAGAGCATCCCACACAAACCAATGCTCCACATGCGGGTTTCACATGCCACCAACTCCACATTCACAGACAACTTCAGCGCCAAAGCCATTTTCAGATAGCCCTCAATGCAAAGGCTCTAGGCCCAAATATTGGTGTGAGAGCTAATTCAATCAATGAAACACTGCATGTTGGTGAAGCGCATATTGAAGAAGAATCAGCCGAGTGGTTCTTGTGGGAGAACAACTCCATTTGGCTCACTAACTTCACACACCATCAGGCTTCCAAGCAGCTCTCAAGGAAACTCAGTTTTCACACTCTATGCTTAGTGCCCTTTGAGTGCCTAGGAATGAAATGCACCTGGTAGAGCATCCCACACAAAAGAATGCTCCACATGCGGGTTTCACATGCCACCAACTCCACATTCACAGGCAACTTCAGCGCCAAAGCCATTTTCAGATAGCCCTCAATACAAAGGCTCTAGGCACAAATATTGGTGTGAGAGCTAATTCAATCAAGGAAACACTGCATGTTGGTGAAGCGCATATTGAAGAAGAATCAGCCGAGTGGTTCTTGTGGGAGAACACCTCCATTTGGCTCACTAACTTCACACACCATCAGGCTTCCATGCAGCTCTCAAGGAAACTCAGTTTTCACACTCTAGGCTTAATGCCCTTTGAGTGCATTATCTAGGAATGAACCTGGTAGAGCATCCCACACAAACCAATGCTCCACATGCGGGTTTCACATGCCACCAACTCCACATTCACAGACAACTTCAGCGCCAAAGCCATTTTCAGATAGCCCTCAATGCAAAGGCTCTAGGCGCAAATATTGGTGTGAGAGCTAATTCAATCAAGGAAACACTGCATGTTGGTGAAGCGCATATTGAAGAAGAATCAGCCGAGTGGTTCTTGTGGGAGAACAACTCCATTTGGCTCACTAACTTCACACACCATCAGGCTTCCAAGCAGCTCTCAAGGAAACTCAGTTTTCACACTCTAGGCTTAATGCCCTTTGAGTGCCTATAAATGAAATGCACCTGGTAGAGCATCCCACACAAACCAATGCTCCACATGCGGGTTTCACATGCCACCAACTCCACATTCACAGACAACTTCAGCGCCAAAGCCATTTTCAGATAGCCCTCAATGCAAAGGCTCTAGGCACAAATATTGGTGTGAGAGCTAATTCAATCAAGGAAACACTGCATGTTGGTGAAGCGCATATTGAAGAAGAATCAGCCGAGTGGTTCTTGTGGGAGAACAACTCCATTTGGCTCACTAACTTCACACACCATCAGGCTTCCAAGCAGCTCTCAAGGAAACTCAGTTTTCACACTCTATGCTTAGTGCCCTTTGAGTGCCTAGGAATGAAATGCACCTGGTAGAGCATCCCACACAAAAGAATGCTCCACATGCGGGTTTCACATGCCACCAACTCCACATTCACAGGCAACTTCAGTGCCAAAGCCATTTTCAGATAGCCCTCAATACAAAGGCTCTAGGCACAAATATTGGTGTGAGAGCTAATTCAATCAAGGAAACACTGCATGTTGGTGAAGCGCATATTGAAGAAGAATCAGCCGAGTGGTTCTTGTGGGAGAACACCTCCATTTGGCTCACTAACTTCACACACCATCAGGCTTCCATGCAGCTCTCAAGGAAACTCAGTTTTCACACTCTAGGCTTAATGCCCTTTGAGTGCCTAGGAATGAAATGCACCTGGTAGAGCATCCCACACAAACCAATGCTCCACATGCGGGTTTCACATGCCACCAACTCCACATTCACAGACAACTTCAGCGCCAAAGCCATTTTCAGATAGCCCTCAATGCAAAGGCTCTAGGCACAAATATTGGTGTGAGAGCTAATTCAATCAAGGAAACACTGCATGTTGGTGAAGCGCATATTGAAGAAGAATCAGCCGAGTGGTTCTTGTTGGAGAACAACTCCATTTTGGCTCACTAACTTCACACACCATCAGGCTTCCATGCAGCTCTCAAGGAAACTCAGTTTTCACACTCTAGGCTTAATGCCCTTTGAGTGCATTATGTAGGAATGAACCTGATAGAGCATCCCACACAAACCAATGCTCCACATGCGGGTTTCACATGCCACCAACTCCACATTCACAGACAACTTCAGCGCCAAAGCCATTTTCAGATAGCCCTCAATGCAAAGGCTCTAGGTGCAAATATTGGTGTGAGAGCTAATTCAATCAAGGAAACACTGCATGTTGGTGAAGCGCATATTGAAGAAGAATCAGGCGAGTGGTTCTTGTGGGAGAACAACTCCATTTTTCTCACTAACTTCACACACCATCAGGCTTCCAAGCAGCTCTTAAGGAAACTCAGTTTTCACACTCTAGGCTTAATGCCCTTTGAGTGCATTATGTAGGAATGAACCTGGTAGAGCATCCCACACAAACCAATGCTCCACATGCGGGTTTCACATGCCACCAACTCCACATTCACAGACAACTTCAGCGCCAAAGCCATTTTCAGATAGCCGTCAATGCAAAGGCTCTAGGCGCAAATATTGGTGTGAGAGCTAATTCAATCAAGGAAATACTGCATGTTGGTGAAGGGCATATTGAAGAAGAATCAGCCGAGTGGTTCTTGTGGGAGAACAACTCCATTTGGCTCACTAACTTCACACACCATCAGGCTTCCAAGCAGCTCTCAAGGAAACTCAGTTTTCACACTCTAGGCTTAATGCCCTTTGAGTGCATTATGTAGGAATGAACCTGGTAGAGCATCCCACACAAACCAATGCTCCACATTCGGGTTTCACATGCCACCAACTCCACATTCACAGACAACTTCAGCGCCAAAGCCATTTTCAGATAGCCCTCAATGCAAAGACTCTAGGCGCAAATATTGGTGTGAGAGCTAATTCAATCAAGGAAACACTGCATGTTGGTGAAGCACATATTGAAGAAGAATCAAGCGAGTGGTTCTTGTGGGAGAACAACTCCATTTGGCTCACTAACTTCACACACCATCAGGCTTCCAAGCAGCTCTCAAGGAAACTCAGTTTTCACACTCTAGGCTTAATGCCCTTTGAGTGCATTATGTAGGAATGAACCTGGTAGAGCATCCCACACAAACCAATGCTCCACATGCGGGTTTCACATGCCACCAACTCCACATTCACAGACAACTTCAGCGCCAAAGTCATTTTCAGATAGCCCTCAATGCAAAGGCTCTAGGCACAAATATTGGTGTGAGAGCTAATTCAATCAAGGAAACACTGCATGTTGGTGAAGCACATATTGAAGAAGAATCAGGCGAGTGGTTCTTGTGGGAGAACAACTCCATTTTGGCTCACTAACTTCACACACCATCAGGCTTCCAAGCAGCTCTCAAGGAAACTCAGTTTTCACACTCTAGGCTTAATGCCCTTTGAGTGCATTATGTAGGAATGAACCTGGTAGAGCATCCCACACAAACCAATGCTCCACATGCGGGTTTCACATGCCACCAACTCCACATTCACAGACAACTTCAGCGCCAAAGCCATTTTCAGATAGCCCTCAATACAAAGGCTCTAGGTGCAAATATTGGTGTGAGAGCTAATTCAATCAAGGAAACACTGCATGTTGGTGAAGCGCATATTGAAGAAGAATCATCAGAGTGGTTCTTGTGGGAGAACAACTCCATTTGGCTCACTAACTTCACACACCATCAGGCTTCCAAGCAGCTCTCAAGGAAACTCAGTTTTCACACTCTAGGCTTAATGCCCTTTGAGTGCATAGGACTGAAATGTACCTGGTAGAGCATCCCACACGAACCAATGCTCCACATGCGGGTTTCACATGCCACCAACTCCACATTCACAGACAACTTCAGCGCCAAAGCCATTTTCAGATAGCCCTCAATACAAAGGCTCTAGGCACAAATATTGGTGTGAGAGCTAATTCAATCAAGGAAACACTGCATGTTGGTGAAGCGCATATTGAAGAAGAATCAGCCGAGTGGTTCTTGTGGGAGAACAACTCCATTTGGCTCACTAACTTCACACACCATCAGGCTTCCAAGCAGCTCTCAAGGAAACTCAGTTTTCACACTCTAGGCTTAATGCCCTTTGAGTGCCTAGGACTGAAATGAACCTGGTAGAGCATCCCACACAAACCAATGCTCCACATGCGGGTTTCACATGCCACCAACTCCACATTCACAGACAACTTCAGCGCCAAAGCCATTTTCAGATAGCCCTCAATAGAAAGGCTCTAGGCCCAAATATTGGTGTGAGAGCTAATTCAATCAAGGAAACACTGCATGTTGGTGAAGCGCATATTGAAGAAGAATCAGCCGAGTGGTTCTTGTGGGAGAACAACTCCATTTGGCTCACTAACTTCACACACCATCAGGCTTCCAAGCAGCTCTCAAGGAAACTCAGTTTTCACACTCTAGGCTTAATGCCCTTTGAGTGCATAGGACTGAAATGTACCTGGTAGAGCATCCCACACGAACCAATGCTCCACATGCGGGTTTCACATGCCACCAACTCCACATTCACAGACAACTTCAGCGCCAAAGCCATTTTCAGATAGCCCTCAATACAAAGGCTCTAGGCCCAAATATTGGTGTGAGAGCTAATTCAATCAAGGAAACACTGCATGTTGGTGAAGCGCATATTGAAGAAGAATCAGCCGAGTGGTTCTTGTGGGAGAACAACTCCATTTGGCTCACTAACTTCACACACCATCAGGCTTCCAAGCAGCTCTCAAGGAAACTCAGTTTTCACACTCTAGGCTTAATGCCCTTTGAGTGCCTAGGACTGAAATGAACCTGGTAGAGCATCCCACACAAACCAATGCTCCACATGCGGGTTTCACATGCCACCAACTCCACATTCACAGACAACTTCAGCGCCAAAGCCATTTTCAGATAGCCCTCAATAGAAAGGCTCTAGGCCCAAATATTGGTGTGAGAGCTAATTCAATCAAGGAAACACTGCATGTTGGTGAAGCGCATATTGAAGAAGAATCAGCCGAGTGGTTCTTGTGGGAGAACAACTCCATTTGGCTCACTAACTTCACACACCATCAGGCTTCCAAGCAGCTCTCAAGGAAACTCAGTTTTCACACTCTAGGCTTAATGCCCTTTGAGTGCCTAGGACTGAAATGAACCTGGTAGAGCATCCCACACAAACCAATGCTCCACAGGCGGGTTTCACATGCCACCAACTCCACATTCACAGACAACTTCAGCGCCAAAGCCATTTTCAGATAGCCCTCAATACAAAGGCTCTAGGCGCAAATATTGGTGTGAGAGCTAATTCAATCAAGGAAACACTGCATGTTGATGAAGCGCATATTGAAGAAGAATCAGCCGAGTGGTTCTTGTGGGAGAACAACTCCATTTGGCTCACTAACTTCACACACCATCAGGCTTCCAAGCAGCTCTCAAGGAAACTCAGTTTTCACACTCTAGGCTTAATGCCCTTTGAGTGCCTAGGAATGAAATGCACCTGGTAGAGCATCCCACACAAACCAATGCTCCACATGCGGGTTTCACATGCCACCAACTCCACATTCACAGACAACTTCAGCGCCAAAGATATTTTCAGATAGCCCTCAATGCAAAGGCTCTAGGCACAAATATTGGTGTGAGAGCTAATTCAATCAAGGAAACACTGCATGTTGGTGAAGCGCATATTGAAGAAGAATCAGCCGAGTGGTTCTTGTTGGAGAACAACTCCATTTTGGCTCACTAACTTCACACACCATCAGGCTTCCATGCAGCTCTCAAGGAAACTCAGTTTTCACACTCTAGGCTTAATGCCCTTTGAGTGCATTATGTAGGAATGAACCTGATAGAGCATCCCACACAAAACCCAATGCTCCACATGCGGGTTTCACATGCCACCAACTCCACATTCACAGACAACTTCAGCGCCAAAGCCATTTTCAGATAGCCCTCAATGCAAAGGCTCTAGGTGCAAATATTGGTGTGAGAGCTAATTCAATCAAGGAAACACTGCATGTTGGTGAAGCGCATATTGAAGAAGAATCAGCCGAGTGGTTCTTGTGGGAGAACAACTCCATTTTTCTCACTAACTTCACACACCATCAGGCTTCCAAGCAGCTCTTAAGGAAACTCAGTTTTCACACTCTAGCCTTAATGCCCTTTGAGTGCATTATGTAGGAATGAACCTGGTAGAGCATCCCACACAAACCAATGCTCCACATGCGGGTTTCACATGCCACCAACTCCACATTCACAGATAACTTCAGCGCCAAAGCCATTTTCAGATAGCCGTCAATGCAAAGGCTCTAGGCGCAAATATTGGTGTGAGAGCTAATTCAATCAAGGAAATACTGCATGTTGGTGAAGGGCATATTGAAGAAGAATCAGCCGAGTGGTTCTTGTGGGAGAACAACTCCATTTGGCTCACTAACTTCACACACCATCAGGCTTCCAAGCAGCTCTCAAGGAAACTCAGTTTTCACACTCTAGGCTTAATGCCCTTTGAGTGCACTATGTAGGAATGAACCTGGTAGAGCATCCCACACAAACGAATGCTCCACATTCGGGTTTCACATGCCACCAACTCCACATTCACAGACAACTTCAGCGCCAAAGCCATTTTCAGATAGCCCTCAATGCAAAGACTCTAGGCGCAAATATTGGTGTGAGAGCTAATTCAATCAAGGAAACACTGCATGTTGGTGAAGCGCATATTGAAGAAGAATCAAGCGAGTGGTTCTTGTGGGAGAACAACTCCATTTGGCTCACTAACTTCACACACCATCAGGCTTCCAAGCAGCTCTCAAGGAAACTCAGTTTTCACACTCTAGGCTTAATGCCCTTTGAGTGCATTATGTAGGAATGAACCTGGTAGAGCATCCCACACAAACCAATGCTCCACATGCGGGTTTCACATGCCACCAACTCCACATTCACAGACAACTTCAGCGCCAAAGTCATTTTCAGATAGCCCTCAATGCAAAGGCTCTAGGCACAAATATTGGTGTGAGAGCTAATTCAATCAAGGAAACACTGCATGTTGGTGAAGCACATATTGAAGAAGAATCAGCCGAGTGGTTCTTGTGGGAGAACAACTCCATTTTGGCTCACTAACTTCACACACCATCAGGCTTCCAAGCAGCTCTCAAGGAAACTCAGTTTTCACACTCTAGGCTTAATGCCCTTTGAGTGCATTATGTAGGAATGAACCTGGTAGAGCATCCCACACAAACCAATGCTCCACATGCGGGTTTCACATGCCACCAACTCCACATTCACAGACAACTTCAGCGCCAAAGCCATTTTCAGATAGCCCTCAATACAAAGGCTCTAGGTGCAAATATTGGTGTGAGAGCTAATTCAATCAAGGAAACACTGCATGTTGGTGAAGCGCATATTGAAGAAGAATCATCAGAGTGGTTCTTGTGGGAGAACAACTCCATTTGGCTCACTAACTTCACACACCATCAGGCTTCCAAGCAGCTCTCAAGGAAACTCAGTTTTCACACTCTAGGCTTAATGCCCTTTGAGTGCATAGGACTGAAATGTACCTGGTAGAGCATCCCACACGAACCAATGCTCCACATGCGGGTTTCACATGCCACCAACTCCACATTCACAGACAACTTCAGCGCCAAAGCCATTTTCAGATAGCCCTCAATACAAAGGCTCTAGGCCCAAATATTGGTGTGAGAGCTAATTCAATCAAGGAAACACTGCATGTTGGTGAAGCGCATATTGAAGAAGAATCAGCCGAGTGGTTCTTGTGGGAGAACAACTCCATTTGGCTCACTAACTTCACACACCATCAGGCTTCCAAGCAGCTCTCAAGGAAACTCAGTTTTCACACTCTAGGCTTAATGCCCTTTGAGTGCCTAGGACTGAAATGAACCTGGTAGAGCATCCCACACAAACCAATGCTCCACATGCGGGTTTCACATGCCACCAACTCCACATTCACAGACAACTTCAGCGCCAAAGCCATTTTCAGATAGCCCTCAATAGAAAGGCTCTAGGCCCAAATATTGGTGTGAGAGCTAATTCAATCAAGGAAACACTGCATGTTGGTGAAGCGCATATTGAAGAAGAATCAGGCGAGTGGTTCTTGTGGGAGAACAACTCCATTTGGCTCACTAACTTCACACACCATCAGGCTTCCAAGCAGCTCTCAAGGAAACTCAGTTTTCACACTCTAGGCTTAATGCCCTTTGAGTGCCTAGGACTGAAATGAACCTGGTAGAGCATCCCACACAAACCAATGCTGCACATGCGGGTTTCACATGCCACCAACTCCACATTCACAGACAACTTCAGCGCCAAAGCCATTTTCAGATAGCCCTCAATACAAAGGCTCTAGGCGCAAATATTGGTGTGAGAGCTAATTCAATCAAGGAAACACTGCATGTTGATGAAGCGCATATTGAAGAAGAATCAGCCGAGTGGTTCTTGTTGGAGAACACCTCCATTTGGCTCACTAACTTCACACACCATCAGGCTTCCAAGCAGCTCTCAAGGAAACTCAGTTTTCACACTCTAGGCTTAATGCCCTTTGAGTGCATTATGTAGGAATGAACCTGGTAGAGCATCCCACACAAACCAATGCTCCACATGCGGGTTTCACATGCCACCAACTCCACATTCACAGACAACTTCATCGCCAAAGCCATTTTCAGATAGCCCTCAATACAAAGGCTCTAGGCGCAAATATTGGTGTGAGAGCTAATTCAATCAAGGAAACACTGCATGTTGGTGAAGCGCATATTGAAGAAGAATCAAGCGAGTGGTTCTTGTGGGAGAACAACTCCATTTGGCTCACTAACTTCACACACCATCAGGCTTCCAAGCAGCTCTCAAGGAAACTCAGTTTTCACACTCTAGGCTTAATGCCCTTTGAGTGCATTATGTAGGAATGAACCTGGTAGAGCATCCCACACAAACCAATGCTCCACATGCGGGTTTCACATGCCACCAACTCCACATTCACAGACAACTTCAGCGCCAAAGCCATTTTCAGATAGCCCTCAATGCAAAGGCTCTAGGCGCAAATATTGGTGTGAGAGCTAATTCAATCAAGGAAACACTGCATGTTGGTGAAGCGCATATTGAAGAAGAATCAGCCGAGTGGTTCTTGTGGGAGAACAACTCCATTTGGCTCACTAACTTCACACACCATCAGGCTTCCAAGCAGCTCTCAAGGAAACTCAGTTTTCACACTCTAGGCTTAATGCCCTTTGAGTGCATTATGTAGGAATGAACCTGGTAGAGCATCCCACACAAACCAATGCTCCACATTCGGGTTTCACATGCCACCAACTCCACATTCACAGACAACTTCAGCGCCAAAGCCATTTTCAGATAGCCCTCAATGCAAAGATTCTAGGCGCAAATATTGGTGTGAGAGCTAATTCAATCAAGGAAACACTGCATGTTGGTGAAGCGCATATTGAAGAAGAATCAAGCGAGTGGTTCTTGTGGGAGAACAACTCCATTTGGCTCACTAACTTCACACACCATCAGGCTTCCAAGCAGCTCTCAAGGAAACTCAGTTTTCACACTCTAGGCTTAATGCCCTTTGAGTGCCTAGGAATGAAATGCACCTGGTCGAGCATCCCACACGAACCAATGCTCCACATGCGGGTTTCACATGCCACCAACTCCACATTCACAGACAACTTCAGCGCCAAAGCCATTTTCAGATAGCCCTCAATACAAAGGCTCTAGGCGTAAATATTGGTGTGAGAGCTAATTCAATCAAGGAAACACTGCATGTTGATGAAGCGCATATTGAAGAAGAATCAGCCGAGTGGTTCTTGTGGGAGAACAACTCCATTTGGCTCACTAACTTCACACACCATCAGGCTTCCATGCAGCTCTCAAGGAAACTCAGTTTTCACACTCTAGGCTTAATGCGCTTTGAGTGCCTAGGACTGAAATGAACCTGGTAGAGCATCCCACACAAACCAATGCTCCACATGCGGGTTTCACATGCCACCAACTCCACATTCACAGACAACTTCAGCGCCAAAGCCATTTTCAGATAGTCCTCAATGCAAAGGCTCTAGGCGCAAATATTGGTGTGAGATCTAATTCAATCAAGGAAACACTGCATGTTGGTGAAGCGCATATTGAAGAAGAATCAGCCGAGTGGTTCTTGTGGGAGAACAACTCCATTTGGCTCACTAACTTCACACACCATCAGGCTTCCAAGCAGCTCTCAAGGAAACTCAGTTTTCACACTCTAGGCTTAATGCCCTTTGAGTGCCTAGGACTGAAATGATCCTGGTAGAGCATCCCACACAAACCAATGCTCCACATGCGGGTTTCACATGCCACCAACTCCACATTCACAGACAACTTCAGCGCCAAAGCCATTTTCAGATAGCCCTCAATGCAAAGGCTCTAGGCGCAAATATTGGTGTGAGATCTAATTCAATCAAGGAAACACTGCATGTTGGTGAAGCGCATATTGAAGAAGAATCAGCCGAGTGGTTCTTGTGGGAGAACAACTCCATTTGGCTCACTAACTTCACACACCATCAGGCTTCCAAGCAGCTCTCAAGGAAACTCAGTTTTCACACTCTAGGCTTAATGCCCTTTGAGTGCATTATGTAGGAATGAACCTGGTAGAGCATCCCACACAAACCAATGCTCCACATGCGGGTTTCACATGCCACCAACTCCACATTCACAGACAACTTCAGCGCCAAAGCCATTTTCAGATAGCCCTCAATGCAAAGGCTCTAGGCGAAAATATTGGTGTGAGAGCTAATTCAATCAAGGAAACACTGCATGTTGGTGAAGCGCATATTGAAGAAGAATCAGCAGAGTGGTTCTTGTGGGAGAACAACTCCATTTGGCTCACTAACTTCACACACCATCAGGCTTCCAAGCAGCTCTCAAGGAAACTTAGTTCTCACACTCTAGGCTTAATGCCCTTTGAGTGCATTATGTAGGAAAGAACCTGGTAGAGCATCCCACACAAACCAATGCTCCACATGCGGGTTTCACATGCCACCAACTCCACATTCACAGACAACTTCAGCGCCAAAGCCGTTTTCAGATAGCCCTCAATGCAAAGGCTCTAGGCGAAAATATTGGTGTGAGAGCTAATTCAATCAAGGAAACACTGCATGTTGGTGAAGCGCATATTGAAGAAGAATCAGCCGAGTGGTTCTTGTGGGAGAACAACTCCATTTGGCTCACTTACTTCACACACCATCAGGCTTCCAAGCAGCTCTCAAGGAAACTCAGTTTTCACACTCTAGGCTTAATGCCCTTTGAGTGCCTAGGAATGAAATGCACCTGGTAGAGCATCCCACACAAACCAATGCTCCACATGCGGGTTTCACATGCCACCAACTCCACATTCACAGACAACTTCAGCGCCAAAGTCATTTTCAGATAGTCCTCAATGCAAAGGCTCTAGGCACAAATATTGGTGTGAGAGCTAATTCAATCAATGAAACACTGCATGTTGGTGAAGCGCATATTGAAGAAGAATCAGCCGAGTGGTTCTTGTGGGAGAACAACTCCATTTTGGCTCACTAACTTCACACACCATCAGGCTTCCATGCAGCTCTCAAGGAAACTCAGTTTTCACACTCTAGGCTTAATGCCCTTTGAGTGCATTATGTAGGAATGAACCTGGTAGAGCATCTCACACGAACCAATGCTCCACATGCGGGTTTCACATGCCACCAACTCCACATTCACAGACAACTTCAGCGCCAAAGCCATTTTCAGATAGCCCTCAATGCAAAGGCTCTAGGCGCAAATATTGGTGTGAGAGCTAATTCAATCAAGGAAACACTGCATGTTGGTGAAGCGCATATTGAAGAAGAATCAGCCGAGTGGTTCTTGTGGGAGAACAACTCCATTTGGCTCACTAACTTCACACACCATCAGGCTTCCAAGCAGCTCTCAAGGAAACTCAGTTTTCACACTCTAGGCTTAATGCCCTTTGAGTGCCTAGGACTGAAATAAAAATGGTAGAGCATCCCACACGAACCACTGCTCCACATGCGGGTTTCACATGCCACCAACTCCACATTCACAGACAACTTCAGCGCCAAAGCCATTTTCAGATAGCCCTCAATGCAAAGGCTCTAGGCGCAAATATTGGTGTGAGATCTAATTCAATCAAGGAAACACTGCATGTTGGTGAAGCGCATATTGAAGAAGAATCAGCCGAGTGGTTCTTGTGGGAGAACAACTCCATTTGGCTCACTAACTTCACACACCATCAGGCTTCCAAGCAGCTCTCAAGGAAACTCAGTTTTCACACTCTAGGCTTAATGCCCTTTGAGTGCCTAGGACTGAAATGATCCTGGTAGAGCATCCCACACAAACCAATGCTCCACATGCGGGTTTCACATGCCACCAACTCCACATTCACAGACAACTTCAGCGCCAAAGCCATTTTCAGATAGCCCTCAATGCAAAGGCTCTAGGCGAAAATATTGGTGTGAGAGCTAATTCAATCAAGGAAACACTGCATGTGGTGAAGCGCATATTGAAGAAGAATCAGCCGAGTGGTTCTTGTGGGGAGAACAACTCCATTTGGCTCACTAACTTCACACACCATCAGGCTTCCAAGCAGCTCTCAAGGAAACTCAGTTTTCACACTCTAGGCTTAATGCCCTTTGAGTGCATTATGTAGGAATGAACCTGGTAGAGCATCCCACACAAACCAATGCTCCACATGCGGGTTTCACATGCCACCAACTCCACATTCACAGACAACTTCAGCGCCAAAGCCATTTTCAGATAGCCCTCAATGCAAAGGCTCTAGGCGCAAATATTGGTGTGAGATCTAATTCAATCAAGGAAACACTGCATGTTGGTGAAGCGCATATTGAAGAAGAATCAGCCGAGTGGTTCTTGTGGGAGAACAACTCCATTTGGCTCACTAACTTCACACACCATCAGGCTTCCAAGCAGCTCTCAAGGAAACTCAGTTTTCACACTCTAGGCTTAATGCCCTTTGAGTGCATTATGTAGGAATGAACCTGGTAGAGCATCCCACACAAACCAATGCTCCACATGCGGGTTTCACATGTCACCAACTCCACATTCACAGACAACTTCAGCGCCAAAGCCATTTTCAGATAGCCCTCAATGCAAAGGCTCTAGGCGAAAATATTGGTGTGAGAGCTAATTCAATCAAGGAAACACTGCATGTTGGTGAAGCGCATATTGAAGAAGAATCAGCAGAGTGGTTCTTGTGGGAGAACAACTCCATTTGGCTCACTAACTTCACACACCATCAGGCTTCCAAGCAGCTCTCAAGGAAACTTAGTTCTCACACTCTAGGCTTAATGCCCTTTGAGTGCATTATGTAGGAAAGAACCTGGTAGAGCATCCCACACAAACCAATGCTCCACATGCGGGTTTCACATGCCACCAACTCCACATTCACAGACAACTTCAGCGCCAAAGCCGTTTTCAGATAGCCCTCAATGCAAAGGCTCTAGGCGAAAATATTGGTGTGAGAGCTAATTCAATCAAGGAAACACTGCATGTTGGTGAAGCGCATATTGAAGAAGAATCAGCCGAGTGGTTCTTGTGGGAGAACAACTCCATTTGGCTCACTTACTTCACACACCATCAGGCTTCCAAGCAGCTCTCAAGGAAACTCAGTTTTCACACTCTAGGCTTAATGCCCTTTGAGTGCCTAGGAATGAAATGCACCTGGTAGAGCATCCCACACAAACCAATGCTCCACATGCGGGTTTCACATGCCACCAACTCCACATTCACAGACAACTTCAGCGCCAAAGTCATTTTCAGATAGTCCTCAATGCAAAGGCTCTAGGCACAAATATTGGTGTGAGAGCTAATTCAATCAATGAAACACTGCATGTTGGTGAAGCGCATATTGAAGAAGAATCAGCCGAGTGGTTCTTGTGGGAGAACAACTCCATTTTGGCTCACTAACTTCACACACCATCAGGCTTCCATGCAGCTCTCAAGGAAACTCAGTTTTCACACTCTAGGCTTAATGCCCTTTGAGTGCATTATGTAGGAATGAACCTGGTAGAGCATCCCACACTAACCAATGCTCCACATGCGGGTTTCACATGCCACCAACTCCACATTCACAGACAACTTCAGCGCCAAAGCCATTTTCAGATAGCCCTCAATGCAAAGGCTCTAGGCGCAAATATTGGTGTGAGAGCTAATTCAATCAAGGAAACACTGCATGTTGGTGAAGCGCATATTGAAGAAGAATCAGCCGAGTGGTTCTTGTGGGAGAACAACTCCATTTGGCTCACTAACTTCACACACCATCAGGCTTCCAAGCAGCTCTCAAGGAAACTCAGTTTTCACACTCTAGGCTTAATGCCCTTTGAGTGCCTAGGACTGAAATAAAAATGGTAGAGCATCCCACACGAACCACTGCTCCACATGCGGGTTTCACATGCCACCAACTCCACATTCACAGACAACTTCAGCGCCAAAGCCATTTTCAGATAGCCCTCAATACAAAGGCTCTAGGCGCAAATATTGGTGTGAGAGCTAATTCAATCAAGAAAATACTGCATTTGGTGAAGCGCATATTGAAGAAGAATCAGCCGAGTGGTTCTTGTGGGAGAACAACTCCATTTGGCTCACTAACTTCACACACCATCAGGCTTCCAAGCAGCTCTCAAGGAAACTCAGTTTTCACACTCTAGGCTTAATGCCCTTTGAGTGCATTATGTAGGAATGAACCTGGTAGAGCATCCCACACAAACCAATGCTCCACATGCGGGTTTCACATGCCACCAACTCCACATTCACAGACAACTTCAGCGCCAAAGCCATTTTCAGATAGCCCTCAATGCAAAGATTCTAGGCGCAAATATTGGTGTGAGAGCTAATTCAATCAAGGAAACACTGCATGTTGGTGAAGCGCATATTGAAGAAGAATCAAGCGAGTGGTTCTTGTGGGAGAACAACTCCATTTGGCTCACTAACTTCACACACCATCAGGCTTCCAAGCAGCTCTCAAGGAAACGCAGTTTTCTCACACTCTAGGCTTAATGCCCTTTGAGTGCCTAGGAATGAAATGCACCTGGTCGAGCATCCCACACGAACCAATGCTCCACATGCGGGTTTCACATGCCACCAACTCCACATTCACAGACAACTTCAGCGCCAAAGCCATTTTCAGATAGCCCTCAATACAAAGGCTCTAGGCGTAAATATTGGTGTGAGAGATAATTCAATCAAGGAAACACTGCATGTTGATGAAGCGCATATTGAAGAAGAATCAGCCGAGTGGTTCTTGTGGGAGAACAACTCCATTTGGCTCACTAACTTCACACACCATCAGGCTTCCATGCAGCTCTCAAGGAAACTCAGTTTTCACACTCTAGGCTTAATGCCCTTTGAGTGCATTATGTAGGAATGAACCTGGTAGAGCATCCCACACAAACCAATGCTCCACATTCGGGTTTCACATGCCACCAACTCCACATTCACAGACAACTTCAGCGCCAAAGCCATTTTCAGATAGCCCTCAATGCAAAGGCTCTAGGCGCAAATATTGGTGTGAGATCTAATTCAATCAAGGAAACACTGCATGTTGGTGAAGCGCATATTGAAGAAGAATCAGCCGAGTGGTTCTTGTGGGACTCCATTTGGCTCACTAACTTCACACACCATCAGGCTTCAAGCTCAAGGAAACTCAGTTATACTCAGTTCACTCTGGCTTAATGCCCTTTGAGTGCCTAGGACTGAAATGATCTGGTAGAGCATCCCACACAAACCAATGCTCCACATGCGGGTTTCACATGCCACCAACTCCACATTCACAGACAACTTCAGCGCCAAGCCATTTTCAGATAGCCCTCAATGCAAAGGCTCTAGGCGAAAATATTGGTGTGAGAGCTAATTCAATCAAGGAAACACTGCATGTTGGTGAAGCGCATATTGAAGAAGAATCAGGCGAGTGGTTCTTGTGGGAGAACACCTCCATTTGGCTCACTAACTTCACACACCATCAGGCTTCCAAGCAGCTCTCAAGGAAACTCAGTTTTCACACTCTAGGCTTAATGCCCTTTGAGTGCATTATGTAGGAATGAACCTGGTAGAGCATCCCACACAAACCAATGCTCCACATGCGGGTTTCACATGCCACCAACTCCACATTCACAGACAACTTCAGCGCCAAAGCCATTTTCAGATAGCCCTCAATGCAAAGGCTCTAGGCGCAAATATTGGTGTGAGAGCTAATTCAATCAAGGAAACACTGCATGTTGGTGAGCGCATATTGAAGAAGAATCAGCTGAGTGGTTCTTGTGGGAGAACAACTCCATTTGGCTCACTAACTTCACACACCATCAGGCTTCCAAGCAGCTCTCAAGGAAACTCAGTTCTCACACTCTAGGCTTAATGCCCTTTGAGTGCATTATGTAGGAAAGAACCTGGTAGAGCATCCCACACAAACCAATGCTCCACATGCGGGTTTCACATGCCACCAACTCCACATTCACAGACAACTTCAGCGCCAAAGCCGTTTTCAGATAGCCCTCAATGCAAAGGCTCTAGGCGCAAATATTGGTGTGAGAGCTAATTCAATCAAGGAAACACTGCATGTTGGTGAAGCGCATATTGAAGAAGAATCAGCCGAGTGGTTCTTGTGGGAGAACAACTCCATTTGGCTCACTAACTTCACACACCATCAGGCTTCCAAGCAGCTCTCAAGGAAACTCAGTTTTCACACTCTAGGCTTAATGCCCTTTGAGTGCCTAGGAATGAAATGCACCTGGTAGAGCATCCCACACAAACCAATGCTCCACATGCGGGTTTCACATGCCACCAACTCCACATTCACAGACAACTTCAGCGCCAAAGTCATTTTCAGATAGTCCTCAATGCAAAGGCTCTAGGCACAAATATTCGTGTGAGAGCTAATTCAATCAATGAAACACTGCATGTTGGTGAAGCGCATATTGAAGAAGAATCAGCCGAGTGGTTCTTGTGGGAGAACAACTCCATTTTGGCTCACTAACTTCACACACCATCAGGCTTCCATGCAGCTCTCAAGGAAACTCAGTTTTCACACTCTAGGCTTAATGCCCTTTGAGTGCATTATGTAGGAATGAACCTGATAGAGCATTCCACACAAACAATGCTCCACATTCGGGTTTCACATGCCACCAACTCCACATTCACAGACAACTTCAGCGCCAAAGCCATTTTCAGATAGCCGTCAATGCAAAGGCTCTAGGCGAAAATATTGGTGTGAGAGCTAATTCAATCAAGGAAATACTGCATGTTGGTGAAGCATATATTGAAGAAGAATCAGCCGAGTGGTTCTTGTGGGAGAACAACTCCATTTGGCTCACTAACTTCACACACCATCAGGCTTCCAAGCAGCTCTCAAGGAAACTCAGTTTTCACACTCTAGGCTTAATGCCCTTTGAGTGCATTATGTAGGAATGAACCTGGTAGAGCATCCCACACAAACCAATACTCCACATGCGGGTTTCACATGCCACCAACTCCACATTCACAGACAACTTCATCGCCAAAGCCCTTTTCAGATAGCCCTCAATGCAAAGGCTCTAGGCGCAAATATTTGTGTGAGAGCTAATTCAATCAAGGAAACACTGCATGTTGGTGAAGCGCATATTGAAGAAGAATCAGCCGAGTGGTTCTTGTGGGAGAACAACTCCATTTGGCTCACTAACTTCACACACCATCAGGCTTCCAAGCAGCTCTCAAGGAAACTCAGTTTTCACACTCTAGGCTTAATGCCCTTTGAGTGCATTATGTAGGAATGAACCTGGTAGAGCATCAAACACAAACCAATGCTCCACATGCGGGTTTCACATGCCACCAACTCCACATTCACAGACAACTTCAGCGCCAAAGCCCTTTTCAGATAGCCCTCAATGCAAAGGCTCTAGGCGCAAATATTGGTGTGAGAGCTAATTCAATCAAGGAAACACTGCATGTTGGTGAAGCGCATATTGAAGAAGAATCAGCCGAGTGGTTCTTGTGGGAGAACAACTCCATTTGGCTCACTAACTTCACACACCATCAGGCTTCCAAGCAGCTCTCAAGGAAACTCAGTTTTCACACTCTAGGCTTAATGCCCTTTGAGTGCCTAGGACTGAAATGAAAATGGTAGAGCATCCCACACGAACAATGCTCCACATGCGGGTTTCACATGCCACCAACTCCACATTCACAGACAACTTCAGCGCCAAAGCCATTTTCAGATAGCCA
>NW_026700925.1:0-34204 GCF_030435755.1 Ochotona princeps
TGGAGAACAACTCCATTTGGCTCACTAACTTCACACACCATCAGGCTTCCAAGCAGCTCTCAAGGAAACTCAGTTTTCACACTCTATGCTTAGTGCCCTTTGAGTGCATTATCTAGGAAATGAACCTGGTAGAGCATCCCACATAAACGAATGCTCCACATGCGGGTTTCACATGCCACCAACTCCACACTCACAGGCAACTTCAGCGCCACAGCCGTTTTCAGATAGCCCTCAATGCAAAGGCTCTAGACCCAAATATTGGTGTGAGAGCTAATTCAATCAAGGAAACACTGCATGTTGGTGAAGGGCATATTGAAGAAGGATCAGCCGAGTGGTTCTTGTGGGAGAACAACTCCATTTGGCTCACTAACTTCACACACCATCAGGCTTCCAAGCAGCTCTCAAGGAAACTCAGTTTTCACACTCTATGCTTAGTGCCCTTTGAGTGCATTATCTAGGAATGAACCTGGTAGAGCATCCCACACAAACGAATGCTCCACATGCGGGTTTCACATGCCACCAACTCCACATTCACAGGCAACTTCAGCGCCACAGCCGTTTTCAGATAGCCCTCAATGCAAAGGCTCTAGACGCAAATATTGGTGTGAGAGCTAATTCAATCAAGGAAACACTGCATGTTGGTGAAGGGCATATTGAAGAAGGATCAGCCGAGTGGTTCTTGTGGGAGAACAACTCCATTTGGCTCACTAACTTCACACACCATCAGGCTTCCAAGCAGCTCTCAAGGAAACTCAGTTTTCACACTCTATGCTTAGTGCCCTTTGAGTGCATTATCTAGGAATGAACCTGGTAGAGCATCCCACACAAACAAATGCTCCACATGCGGGTTTCACATGCCACCAACTCCACATTCACAGGCAACTTCAGCGCCACAGCCGTTTTCAGATAGCCCTCAATGCAAAGGCTCTAGACGCAAATATTGGTGTGAGAGCTAATTCAATCAAGGAAACACTGCATGTTGGTGAAGGGCATATTGAAGAAGGATCAGCCGAGTGGTTCTTGTGGGAGAACAACTCCATTTGGCTCACTAACTTCACACACCATCAGGCTTCCAAGCAGCTCGCAAGGAAACTCAGTTTTCACACTCTATGCTTAGTGCCCTTTGAGTGCATTATCTAGGAATGATCCTGGTAGAGCATTACACACAAACGAATGCTCCACATGCGGGTTTCACATGCCAACTCCACATTCACAGGCAACTTCAGCGCCACAGCCGTTTTCAGATAGCCCTCAATGCAAAGGCTCTAGACGCAAATAATGGTGTGAGAGCTAATTCAATCAAGGAAACACTGCATGTTGGTGAAGGGCATATTGAAGAAGGATCAGCCGAGTGGTTCTTGTGGGAGAACAACTCCATTTGGCTCACTAACTTCACACACCATCAGGCTTCCAAGCAGCTCTCAAGGAAACTCAGTTTTCACACTCTATGCTTAGTGCCCTTTGTATGGCTAGGACTGAAATGAACCTGGTAGAGCATCCCACACAAACGAATGCTCCACATGCGGGTTTCACATGCCACCAACTCCACATTCACAGGCAACTTCAGCGCCACAGCCGTTTTCAGATAGCCCTCAATGCAAAGGCTCTAGACGCAAATATTGGTGTGAGAGCTAATTCAATCAAGGAAACACTGCATGTTGGTGAAGGGCATATTGAAGAAGGATCAGCCGAGTGGTTCTTGTGGGAGAACAACTCCATTTGGCTCACTAACTTCACACACCATCAGGCTTCCAAGCAGCTCTCAAGGAAACTCAGTTTTCACACTCTATGCTTAGTGCCCTTTGTATGGCTAGGACTGAAATGAACCTGGTAGAGCATCCCACACAAACGAATGCTCCACATGCGGGTTTCACATGCCACCAACTCCACATTCACAGGCAACTTCAGCGCCACAGCCGTTTTCAGATAGCCCTCAATGCAAAGGCTCTAGACGCAAATATTGGTGTGAGAGCTAATTCAATCAAGGAAACACTGCATGTTGGTGAAGGGCATATTGAGGAAGGATCAGCCGAGTGGTTCTTGTGGGAGAACAACTCCATTTGGCTCACTAACTTCACACACCATCAGGCTTCCAAGCAGCTCTCAAGGAAACTCAGTTTTCACACTCTATGCTTAGTGCCCTTTGTATGGCTAGGACTGTAATGAACCTGGTAGAGCATCCCACACAAATGAATGCTCCACATGCGGGTTTCACATACCACCAACTCCACATTCACAGGCAACTTCAGCGCCACAGCCGTTTTCAGATAGCCCTCAATGCAAAGGCTCTAGACGCAAATATTGGTGTGAGAGCTAATTCAATCAAGGAAACACTGCATGTTGGTGAAGGGCATATTGAAGAAGGATCAGCCGAGTGGTTCTTGTGGGAGAACAACTCCATTTGGCTCACTAACTTCACACACCATCAGGCTTCCAAGCAGCTCTCAAGGAAACTCAGTTTTCACATCTATGCTTAGTGCCCTTTGTATGGCTAGGACTGAAATGAACCTGGTAGAGCATCCCACACAAACGAATGCTCCACATGCGGGTTTCACATGCCACCAACTCCACATTCACAGGCAACTTCAGCGTCACAGCCGTTTTCAGATAGCCCTCAATGCAAAGGCTCTAGACGCAAATATTGGTGTGAGAGCTAATTCAATCAAGGAAACACTGCATGTTGGTGAAGGGCATATTGAAGAAGGATCAGCCGAGTGGTTCTTGTGGGAGAACAACTCCATTTGGCTCACTTAACTTCACACACCATCAGGCTTCCAAGCAGCTCGCAAGGAAACTCAGTTTTCACAATCTATGCTTAGTGCCCTTTGAGTGCATTATCTAGGAATGAACCTGGTAGAGCATCCCACACAAACGAATGCTCCACATGCGGGTTTCACATGCCACCAACTCCACATTCACAGGCAACTTCAGCGCCACAGCCGTTTTCAGATAGCCCTCAATGCAAAGGCTCTAGATGCAAATATTGGTGTGAGAGCTAATTCAATCAAGGAAACACTGCATGTTGGTGAAGGGCATATTGAAGAAGGATCAGCCGAGGGGTCCTTGTGGGAGAACAACTCCATTTGGCTCACTAACTTCACACACCATCAGGCTTCCAAGCAGCTCTCAAGGAAACTCAGTTTTCACACTCTATGCTTAGTGCCCTTTGAGTGCATTATCTAGGAATGAACCTGGTAGAGCATCCCACACAAACGAATACTCCACATGCGGGTTTCACATGCCACCAACTCCACATTCACAGGCAACTTCAGCGCCACAGCCGTTTTCAGATAGCCCTCAATGCAAAGGCTCTAGACGCAAATATTGGTGTGAGAGCTAATTCAATCAAGGAAACACTGCATGTTGGTGAAGGGCATATTGAAGAAGGATCAGCCGAGTGGTTCTTGTGGGAGAACAACTCCATTTGGCTCACTAACTTCACACACCATCAGGCTTCCAAGCAGCTCTCAAGGAAACTCAGTTTTCACACTCTATGCTTAGTGCCCTTTGAGTGCATTATCTAGGAATGAACCTGGTAGAGCATCCCACACAAATGAATGCTCCACATGCGGGTTTCACATGCCACCAACTCCACATTCACAGGCAACTTCAGCGCCACAGCCGTTTTCAGATACCCTCAATGCAAAGGCTCTAGACGCAAATATTGGTGTGAGAGCTAATTCAATCAAGGAAACACTGCATGTTGGTGAAGGGCATATTGAAGAAGGATCAGCCGAGTTTTTCTGGTGGGAGAACAACTCCATTTGGCTCACTAACTTCACACACCATCAGGCTTCCAAGCAGCTCTCAAGGAAACTCAGTTTTCACACTCTATGCTTAGTGCCCTTTGAGTGCATTATCTAGGAATGAACCTGGTAGAGCATCCCACATAAACGAATGCTCCACATGCGGGTTTCACATGCCACCAACTCCACACTCACAGGCAACTTCAGCGCCACAGCCGTTTTCAGATAGCCCTCAATGCAAAGGCTCTAGACCCAAATATTGGTGTGAGAGCTAATTCAATCAAGGAAACACTGCATGTTGGTGAAGGGCATATTGAAGAAGGATCAGCCGAGTGGTTCTTGTGGGAGAACAACTCCATTTGGCTCACTAACTTCACACACCATCAGGCTTCCAAGCAGCTCTCAAGGAAACTCAGTTTTCACACTCTATGCTTAGTGCCCTTTGAGTGCATTATCTAGGAATGAACCTGGTAGAGCATCCCACACAAACGAATGCTCCACATGCGGGTTTCACATGCCACCAACTCCACATTCACAGGCAACTTCAGCGCCACAGCCGTTTTCAGATAGCCCTCAATGCAAAGGCTCTAGACGCAAATATTGGTGTGAGAGCTAATTCAATCAAGGAAACACTGCATGTTGGTGAAGGGCATATTGAAGAAGGATCAGCCGAGTGGTTCTTGTGGGAGAACAACTCCATTTGGCTCACTAACTTCACACACCATCAGGCTTCCAAGCAGCTCTCAAGGAAACTCAGTTTTCACACTCTATGCTTAGTGCCCTTTGAGTGCATTATCTAGGAATGATCCTGGTAGAGCATTACACACAAACGAATGCTCCACATGCGGGTTTCACATGCCACCAACTCCACATTCACAGGCAACTTCAGCGCCACAGCCGTTTTCAGATAGCCCTCAATGCAAAGGCTCTAGACGCAAATATTGGTGTGAGAGCTAATTCAATCAAGGAAACACTGCATGTTGGTGAAGGGCATATTGAAGAAGGATCAGCCGAGTGGTTCTTGTGGGAGAACAACTCCATTGGCTCACTAACTTCACACACCATCAGGCTTCCAAGCAGCTCTCAAGGAAACTCAGTTTTCACACTCTATGCTTAGTGCCCTTTGTATGGCTAGGACTGAAATGAACCTGGTAGAGCATCCCACACAAACGAATGCTCCACATGCGGGTTTCACATGCCACCAACTCCACATTTACAGGCAACTTCAGCGCCACAGCCGTTTTCAGATAGCCCTCAATGCAAAGGCTCTAGACGCAAATATTGGTGTGAGAGCTAATTCAATCAAGGAAACACTGCATGTTGGTGAAGGGCATATTGAGGAAGGATCAGCCGAGTGGTTCTTGTGGGAGAACAACTCCATTGGCTCACTAACTTCACACACCATCAGGCTTCCAAGCAGCTCTCAAGGAAACTCAGTTTTCACACTCTATGCTTAGTGCCCTTTGTATGGCTAGGACTGTAATGAACCTGGTAGAGCATCCCACACAAACGAATGCTCCACATGCGGGTTTCACATGCCACCAACTCCACATTCACAGGCAACTTCAGCGCCACAGCCGTTTTCAGATAGCCCTCAATGCAAAGGCTCTAGACGCAAATATTGGTGTGAGAGCTAATTCAATCAAGGAAACACTGCATGTTGGTGAAGGGCATATTGAAGAAGGATCAGCCGAGTGGTTCTTGTGGGAGAACAACTCCATTTGGCTCACTAACTTCACACACCATCAGGCTTCCAAGCAGCTCTCAAGGAAACTCAGTTTTCACACTCTATGCTTAGTGCCCTTTGAGTGCATTATCTAGGAATGAACCTGGTAGAGCATCCCACACAAACGAATGCTCCACATGCGGGTTTGACATGCCACCAACTCCACATTCACAGGCAACTTCAGCGCCACAGCCGTTTTCAGATAGCCCTCAATGCAAAGGCTCTAGACGCAAATATTGGTGTGAGAGCTAATTCAATCAAGGAAACACTGCATGTTGGTGAAGGGCATATTGAAGAAGGATCAGCCGAGTGGTTCTTGTGGGAGAACAACTCCATTTGGCTCACTAACTTCACACACCATCAGGCTTCCAAGCAGCTCTCAAGGAAACTCAGTTTTCACACTCTATGCTTAGTGCCCTTTGAGTGCATTATCTAGGAATGAACCTGGTAGAGCATCCCACACAAACGAATGCTCCACATGCGGGTTTCACATGCCACCAACTCCACATTTACAGGCAACTTCAGCGCCACAGCCATTTTCAGATAGCCCTCAATGCAAAGGCTCTAGACGCAAATATTGGTGTGAGAGCTAATTCAATCAAGGAAACACTGCATGTTGGTGAAGGGCATATTGAGGAAGGATCAGCCGAGTGGTTCTTGTGGGAGAACAACTCCATTGGCTCACTAACTTCACACACCATCAGGCTTCCAAGCAGCTCTCAAGGAATCTCAGTTTTCACACTCTATGCTTAGTGCCCTTTGTATGGCTAGGACTGTAATGAACCTGGTAGAGCATCCCACACAAACGAATGCTCCACATGCGGGTTTCACATGCCACCAACTCCACATTCACAGGCAACTTCAGCGCCACAGCCGTTTTCAGATAGCCCTCAATGCAAAGGCTCTAGACGCAAATATTGGTGTGAGAGCTAATTCAATCAAGGAAACACTGCATGTTGGTGAAGGGCATATTGAAGAAGGATCAGCCGAGTGGTTCTTGTGGGAGAACAACTCCATTTGGCTCACTAACTTCACACACCATCAGGCTTCCAAGCAGCTCTCAAGGAAACTCAGTTTTCACACTCTATGCTTAGTGCCCTTTGTATGGCTAAGACTTAAATGAACCTGGTAGAGCATCCCACACAAACGAATGCTCCACATGCGGGTTTCACATGCCACCAACTCCACATTCACAGGCAACTTCAGCGCCACAGCCGTTTTCAGATAGCCCTCAATGCAAAGGCTCTAGACGCAAATATTGGTGTGAGAGCTAATTCAATCAAGGAAACACTGCATGTTGGTGAAGGGCATATTGAAGAAGGATCAGCCGAGTGGTTCTTGTGGGAGAACAACTCCATTTGGCTCACTAACTTCACACACCATCAGGCTTCCAAGCAGCTCTCAAGGAAACTCAGTTTTCACAATCTATGCTTAGTGCCCTTTGAGTGCATTATCTAGGAATGAACCTGGTAGAGCATCCCACACAAACGAATGCTCCACATGCGGGTTTCACATGCCACCAACTCCACATTCACAGGCAACTTCAGCGCCACAGCCGTTTTCAGATAGCCCTCAATGCAAAGGCTCTAGACGCAAATATTGGTGTGAGAGCTAATTCAATCAAGGAAACACTGCATGTTGGTGAAGGGCATATTGAAGAAGGATCAGCCGAGTGGTTCTTGTGGGAGAACAACTCCATTTGGCTCACTAACTTCACACACCATCAGGCTTCCAAGCAGCTCTCAAGGAAACTCAGTTTTCACACTCTATGCTTAGTGCCCTTTGAGTGCATTATCTAGGAATGAACCTGGTAGAGCATCCCACACAAACGAATGCTCCACATGCGGGTTTCACATGCCACCAACTCCACATTCACAGGCAACTTCAGCGCCACAGCCGTTTTCAGATAGCCCTCAATGCAAAGGCTCTAGACGCAAATATTGGTGTGAGAGCTAATTCAATCAAGGAAACACTGCATGTTGGTGAAGGGCATATTGAAGAAGGATCAGCCGAGTGGTTCTTGTGGGAGAACAACTCCATTTGGCTCACTAACTTCACACACCATCAGGCTTCCAAGCAGCTCTCAAGGAAACTCAGTTTTCACACTCTATGCTTAGTGCGCTTTGAGTGCATTATCTAGGAATGATCCTGGTAGAGCATCCCACACAAACGAATGCTCCACATGCGGGTTTCACATGCCACCAACTCCACATTCACAGGCAACTTCAGCGCCACAGCCGTTTTCAGATAGCCCTCAATGCAAAGGCTCTAGACGCAAATATTGGTGTGAGAGCTAATTCAATCAAGGAAACACTGCATGTTGGTGAAGGGCATATTGAAGAAGGATCAGCCGAGTGGTTCTTGTGGGAGAACAACTCCATTGGCTCACTAACTTCACACACCATCAGGCTTCCAAGCAGCTCTCAAGGAAACTCAGTTTTCACACTCTATGCTTAGTGCCCTTTGTATGGCTAGGACTGAAATGAACCTGGTAGAGCATCCCACACAAACGAATGCTCCACATGCGGGTTTCACATGCCACCAACTCCACATTTACAGGCAACTTCAGCGCCACAGCCGTTTTCAGATAGCCCTCAATGCAAAGGCTCTAGACGCAAATATTGGTGTGAGAGCTAATTCAATCAAGGAAACACTGCATGTTGGTGAAGGGCATATTGAGGAAGGATCAGCCGAGTGGTTCTTGTGGGAGAACAACTCCATTGGCTCACTAACTTCACACACCATCAGGCTTCCAAGCAGCTCTCAAGGAAACTCAGTTTTCACACTCTATGCTTAGTGCCCTTTGTATGGCTAGGACTGTAATGAACCTGGTAGAGCATCCCACACAAACGAATGCTCCACATGCGGGTTTCACATGCCACCAACTCCACATTCACAGGCAACTTCAGCGCCACAGCCGTTTTCAGATAGCCCTCAATGCAAAGGCTCTAGACGCAAATATTGGTGTGAGAGCTAATTCAATAAAGGAAACACTGCATGTTGGTGAAGGGCATATTGAAGAAGGATCAGCCGAGTGGTTCTTGTGGGAGAACAACTCCATTTGGCTCACTAACTTCACACACCATCAGGCTTCCAAGCAGCTCTCAAGGAAACTCAGTTTTCACACTCTATGCTTAGTGCCCTTTGAGTGCATTATCTAGGAATGAACCTGGTAGAGCATCCCACACAAACGAATGCTCCACATGCGGGTTTGACATGCCACCAACTCACATTCACAGGCAACTTCAGCGCCACAGCCGTTTTCAGATAGCCCTCAATGCAAAGGCTCTAGACGCAAATATTGGTGTGAGAGCTAATTCAATCAAGGAAACACTGCATGTTGGTGAAGGGCATATTGAAGAAGGATCAGCCGAGTGGTTCTTGTGGGAGAACAACTCCATTTGGCTCACTAACTTCACACACCATCAGGCTTCCAAGCAGCTCTCAAGGAAACTCAGTTTTCACACTCTATGCTTAGTGCCCTTTGTATGGCTAGGACTGAAATGAACCTGGTAGAGCATCCCACACAAACGAATGCTCCACATGCGGGTTTCACATGCCACCAACTCCACATTCACAGGCAACTTCAGCGCCACAGCCGTTTTCAGATAGCCCTCAATGCAAAGGCTCTAGACGCAAATATTGGTGTGAGAGCTAATTCAATCAAGGAAACACTGCATGTTGGTGAAGGGCATATTGAAGAAGGATCAGCCGAGTGGTTCTTGTGGGAGAACAACTCCATTTGGCTCATACTAACTTCACACACCATCAGGCTTCCAAGCAGCTCTCAAGGAAACTCAGTTTTCACACTCTATGCTTAGTGCCCTTTGAGTGCATTATCTAGGAATGAACCTGGTAGAGCATCCCACACAAACGAATGCTCCACATGCGGGTTTCACATGCCACCAACTCCACATTCACAGGCAACTTCAGCGCCACAGCCGTTTTCAGATAGCCCTCAATGCAAAGGCTCTAGACGCAAATATTGGTGTGAGAGCTAATTCAATCAAGGAAACACTGCATGTTGGTGAAGGGCATATTGAAGAAGGATCAGCCGAGTGGTTCTTGTGGGAGAACAACTCCATTTGGCTCACTAACTTCACACACCATCAGGCTTCCAAGCAGCTCTCAAGGAAACTCAGTTTTCACACTCTATGCTTAGTGCCCTTTGAGTGCATTATCTAGGAATGAACCTGGTAGAGCATCTCACATAAACGAATGCTCCACATGCGGGTTTCACATGCCACCAACTCCACACTCACAGGCAACTTCAGCGCCACAGCCGTTTTCAGATAGCCCTCAATGCAAAGGCTCTAGACGCAAATATTGGTGTGAGAGCTAATTCAATCAAGGAAACACTGCATGTTGGTGAAGGGCATATTGAAGAAGGATCAGCCGAGTGGTTCTTGTGGGAGAACAACTCCATTTGGCTCACTAACTTCACACACCATCAGGCTTCCAAGCAGCTCTCAAGGAAACTCAGTTTTCACACTCTATGCTTAGTGCCCTTTGAGTGCATTATCTAGGAATGAACCTGGTAGAGCATCCCACACAAACGAATGCTCCACATGCGGGTTTCACATGCCACCACCTCCACATTCACAGGCAACTTCAGCGCCACAGCCGTTTTCAGATAGCCCTCAATGCAAAGGCTCTAGACGCAAATATTGGTGTGAGAGCTAATTCAATCAAGGAAACACTGCATGTTGGTGAAGGGCATATTGAAGAAGGATCAGCCGAGTGGTTCTTGTGGGAGAACAACTCCATTTGGCTCACTAACTTCACACACCATCAGGCTTCCAAGCAGCTCTCAAGGAAACTCAGTTTTCACACTCTATGCTTAGTGCCCTTTGAGTGCATTATCTAGGAATGAACCTGGTAGAGCATCCCACACAAACGAATGCTCCACATGCGGGTTTCACATGCCACCAACTCCACATTCACAGGCAACTTCAGCGCCACAGCCGTTTTCAGATAGCCCTCAATGCAAAGGCTCTAGACGCAAATATTGGTGTGAGAGCTAATTCAATCAAGGAAACACTGCATGTTGGTGAAGGGCATATTGAAGAAGGATCAGCCGAGTGGTTCTTGTGGGAGAACAACTCCATTTGGCTCACTAACTTCACACACCATCAGGCTTCCAAGCAGCTCTCAAGGAAACTCAGTTTTCACACTCTATGCTTAGTGCCCTTTGTATGGCTAGGACTGAAATGAACCTGGTAGAGCATCCCACACAAACGAATGCTCCACATGCGGGTTTCACATGCCACCAACTCCACATTTACAGGCAACTTCAGCGCCACAGCCGTTTTCAGATAGCCCTCAATGCAAAGGCTCTAGACGCAAATATTGGTGTGAGAGCTAATTCAATCAAGGAAACACTGCATGTTGGTGAAGGGCATATTGAGGAAGGATCAGCCGAGTGGTTCTTGTGGGAGAACTACTTCATTGGCTCACTAACTTCACACACCATCAGGCTTCCAAGCAGCTCTCAAGGAAACTCAGTTTTCACACTCTATGCTTAGTGCCCTTTGTATGGCTAGGACTGTAATGAACCTGGTAGAGCATCCCACACAAACGAATGCTCCACATGCGGGTTTCACATGCCACCAACTCCACATTCACAGGCAACTTCAGCGCCACAGCCGTTTTCAGATAGCCCTCAATGCAAAGGCTCTAGACGCAAATATTGGTGTGAGAGCTAATTCAATCAAGGAAACACTGCATGTTGGTGAAGGGGCATATTGAAGAAGGATCAGCCGAGTGGTTCTTGTGGGAGAACAACTCCATTTGGCTCACTAACTTCACACACCATCAGGCTTCCAAGCAGCTCTCAAGGAAACTCAGTTTTCACACTCTATGCTTAGTGCCCTTTGAGTGCATTATCTAGGAATGAACCTGGTAGAGCATCCCACACAAACGAATGCTCCACATGCGGGTTTGACATGCCACCAACTCCACATTCACAGGCAACTTCAGCGCCACAGCCGTTTTCAGATAGCCCTCAATGCAAAGGCTCTAGACGCAAATATTGGTGTGAGAGCTAATTCAATCAAGGAAACACTGCATGTTGGTGAAGGGCATATTGAAGAAGGATGAGCCGAGTGGTTCTTGTGGGAGAACAACTCCATTTGGCTCACTAACTTCACACACCATCAGGCTTCCAAGCAGCTCTCAAGGAAACTCAGTTTTCACACTCTATGCTTAGTGCCCTTTGAGTGCATTATCTAGGAATGAACCTGGTAGAGCATCCCACACAAACGAATGCTCCACATGCGGGTTTTCACATGCCACCAACTCCACATTCACAGGCAACTTCAGCGCCACAGCCGTTTTCAGATAGCCCTCAATGCAAAGGCTCTAGACGCAAATATTGGTGTGAGAGCTAATTCAATCAAGGAAACACTGCATGTTGGTGAAGGGCATATTGAAGAAGGATCAGCCGAGTGGTTCTTGTGGGAGAACAACTCCATTGGGCTCACTAACTTCACACACCATCAGGCTTCCAAGCAGCTCTCAAGGAAACTCAGTTTTCACACTCTATACTTAGTGCCCTTTGTATGGCTAGGACTGAAATGAACCTGGTAGAGCATCCCACACAAACGAATGCTCCACATGCGGGTTTCACATGCCACCAACTCCACATTCACAGGCAACTTCAGCGCCACAGCCGTTTTCAGATAGCCCTCAATGCAAAGGCTCTAGACGCAAATATTGGTGTGAGAGCTAATTCAATCAAGGAAACACTGCATGTTGGTGAAGGGCATATTGAAGAAAGATCAGCCGAGTGTTTCTTGTGGGAGAACAACTCCATTTGGCTGACTAACTTCACACACCATCAGGCTTCCAAGCAGCTCTCAAGGAAACTCAGTTTTCACACTCTATGCTTAGTGCCCTTTGAGTGCATTATCTAGGAATGAACCTGGTAGAGCATCCCACACAAACGAATGCTCCACATGCGGGTTTCACATGCCACCAACTCCACATTCACAGGCAACTTCAGCGCCACAGCCGTTTTCAGATAGCCCTCAATGCAAAGGCTCTAGACGCAAATATTGGTGTGAGAGCTAATTCAATCAAGGAAACACTGCATGTTGGTGAAGGGCATATTGAAGAAGGATCAGCCGAGTGGTTCTTGTGGGAGAACAACTCCATTTGGCTCACTAACTTCACACACCATCAGGCTTCCAAGCAGCTCTCAAGGAAACTCAGTTTTCACACTCTATGCTTAGTGCCCTTTGTATGGCTAGGACTGAAAAGAACCTGGTAGAGCATCCCACACAAACGAATGCTCCACATGCGGGTTTCACATGCCACCAACTCCACATTTACAGGCAACTTCAGCGCCACAGCCGTTTTCAGATAGCCCTCAATGCAAAGGCTCTAGACGCAAATATTGGTGTGAGAGCTAATTCAATCAAGGAAACACTGCATGTTGGTGAAGGGCATATTGAAGAAGGATCAGCCGAGTGGTTCTTGTGGGAGAACAACTCCATTTGGCTCACTAACTTCACACACCATCAGGCTTCCAAGCAGCTCTCAAGGAAACTCAGTTTTCACACTCTATGCTTAGTGCCCTTTGAGTGCATTATCTAGGAATGAACCTGGTAGAGCATCCCACACAAACGAATGCTCCACATGCGGGTTTCACATGCCACCAACTCCACATTCACAGGCAACTTCAGCGCCACAGCCGTTTTCAGATAGCCCTCAATGCAAAGGCTCTAGACGCAAATATTGGTGTGAGAGCTAATTCAATCAAGGAAACACTGCATGTTGGTGAAGGGCATATTGAAGAAGGATGAGCCGAGTGGTTCTTGTGGGAGAACAACTCCATTTGGCTCACTAACTTCACACACCATCAGGCTTCCAAGCAGCTCTCAAGGAAACTCAGTTTTCACACTCTATGCTTAGTGCCCTTTGAGTGCATTATCTAGGAATGAACCTGGTAGAGCATCCCACACAAACGAATGCTCCACATGCGGGTTTCACATGCCACCAACTCCACATTCACAGGCAACTTCAGCGCCACAGCCGTTTTCAGATAGCCCTCAATGCAAAGGCTCTAGACGCAAATATTGGTGTGAGAGCTAATTCAATCAAGGAAACACTGCATGTTGGTGAAGGGCATATTGAAGAAGGATCAGCCGAGTGGTTCTTGTGGGAGAACAACTCCATTGGGCTCACTAACTTCACACACCATCAGGCTTCCAAGCAGCTCTCAAGGAAACTCAGTTTTCACACTCTATACTTAGTGCCCTTTGTATGGCTAGGACTGAAATGAACCTGGTAGAGCATCCCACACAAACGAATGCTCCACATGCGGGTTTCACATGCCACCAACTCCACATTCACAGGCAACTTCAGCGCCACAGCCGTTTTCAGATAGCCCTCAATGCAAAGGCTCTAGACGCAAATATTGGTGTGAGAGCTAATTCAATCAAGGAAACACTGCATGTTGGTGAAGGGCATATTGAAGAAAGATCAGCCGAGTGTTTCTTGTGGGAGAACAACTCCATTTGGCTGACTAACTTCACACACCATCAGGCTTCCAAGCAGCTCTCAAGGAAACTCAGTTTTCACACTCTATGCTTAGTGCCCTTTGAGTGCATTATCTAGGAATGAACCTGGTAGAGCATCCCACACAAACGAATGCTCCACATGCGGGTTTCACATGCCACCAACTCCACATTCACAGGCAACTTCAGCGCCACAGCCGTTTTCAGATAGCCCTCAATGCAAAGGCTCTAGACGCAAATATTGGTGTGAGAGCTAATTCAATCAAGGAAACACTGCATGTTGGTGAAGGGCATATTGAAGAAGGATCAGCCGAGTGGTTCTTGTGGGAGAACAACTCCATTTGGCTCACTAACTTCACACACCATCAGGCTTCCAAGCAGCTCTCAAGGAAACTCAGTTTTCACACTCTATGCTTAGTGCCCTTTGTATGGCTAGGACTGAAAAGAACCTGGTAGAGCATCCCACACAAACGAATGCTCCACATGCGGGTTTCACATGCCACCAACTCCACATTTACAGGCAACTTCAGCGCCACAGCCGTTTTCAGATAGCCCTCAATGCAAAGGCTCTAGACGCAAATATTGGTGTGAGAGCTAATTCAATCAAGGAAACACTGCATGTTGGTGAAGGGCATATTGAAGAAGGATCAGCCGAGTGGTTCTTGTGGGAGAACAACTCCATTTGGCTCACTAACTTCACACACCATCAGGCTTCCAAGCAGCTCTCAAGGAAACTCAGTTTTCACACTCTATGCTTAGTGCCCTTTGAGTGCATTATCTAGGAATGAACCTGGTAGAGCATCCCACACAAACGAATGCTCCACATGCGGGTTTCACATGCCACCAACTCCACATTCACAGGCAACTTCAGCGCCACAGCCGTTTTCAGATAGCCCTCAATGCAAAGGCTCTAGACGCAAATATTGGTGTGAGAGCTAATTCAATCAAGGAAACACTGCATGTTGGTGAAGGGCATATTGAAGAAGGATCAGCCGAGTGGTTCTTGTGGGAGAACAACTCCATTTGGCTCACTAACTTCACACACCATCAGGTTTCCAAGCAGCTCTCTAGGAAACTCAGTTTTCACACTCTATGCTTAGTGCCCTTTGTATGGCTAGGACTGAAATGAACCTGGTAGAGCATCCCACACAAACGAATGCTCCACATGCGGGTTTCACATGCCACCAACTCCACATTCACAGGCAACTTCAGCGCCACAGCCGTTTTCAGATAGCCCTCAATGCAAAGGCTCTAGACGCAAATATTGGTGTGAGAGCTAATTCAATCAAGGAAACACTGCATGTTGGTGAAGGGCATATTGAAGAAGGATCAGCCGAGTGGTTCTTGTGGGAGAACAACTCCATTGGGCTCACTAACTTCACACACCATCAGGCTTCCAAGCAGCTCTCAAGGAAACTCAGTTTTCACACTCTATACTTAGTGCCCTTTGTATGGCTAGGACTGAAATGAACCTGGTAGAGCATCCCACACAAACGAATGCTCCACATGCGGGTTTCACATGCCACCAACTCCACATTCACAGGCAACTTCAGCGCCACAGCCGTTTTCAGATAGCCCTCAATGCAAAGGCTCTAGACGCAAATATTGGTGTGAGAGCTAATTCAATCAAGGAAACACTGCATGTTGGTGAAGGGCATATTGAAGAAAGATCAGCCGAGTGTTTCTTGTGGGAGAACAACTCCATTTGGCTGACTAACTTCACACACCATCAGGCTTCCAAGCAGCTCTCAAGGAAACTCAGTTTTCACACTCTATGCTTAGTGCCCTTTGAGTGCATTATCTAGGAATGAACCTGGTAGAGCATCCCACACAAACGAATGCTCCACATGCGGGTTTCACATGCACCAACTCCACATTCACAGGCAACTTCAGCGCCACAGCCGTTTTCAGATAGCCCTCAATGCAAAGGCTCTAGACGCAAATATTGGTGTGAGAGCTAATTCAATCAAGGAAACACTGCATGTTGGTGAAGGGCATATTGAAGAAGGATCAGCCGAGTGGTTCTTGTGGGAGAACAACTCCATTTGGCTCACTAACTTCACACACCATCAGGCTTCCAAGCAGCTCTCAAGGAAACTCAGTTTTCACACTCTATGCTTAGTGCCCTTTGTATGGCTAGGACTGAAATGAACCTGGTAGAGCATCCCACACAAACGAATGCTCCACATGCGGGTTTCACATGCCACCAACTCCACATTTACAAGCAACTTCAGCGCCACAGCCGTTTTCAGATAGCCCTCAATGCAAAGGCTCTAGACGCAAATATTGGTGTGAGAGCTAATTCAATCAAGGAAACACTGCATGTTGGTGAAGGGCATATTGAAGAAGGATCAGCCGAGTGGTTCTTGTGGGAGAACAACTCCATTTGGCTCACTAACTTCACACACCATCAGGCTTCCAAGCAGCTCTCAAGGAAACTCAGTTTTCACACTCTATGCTTAGTGCCCTTTGAGTGCATTATCTAGGAATGAACCTGGTAGAGCATCCCACACAAACGAATGCTCCACATGCGGGTTTGACATGCCACCAACTCCACATTCACAGGCAACTTCAGCGCCACAGCCGTTTTCAGATAGCCCTCAATGCAAAGGCTCTAGACGAAAATATTGGTGTGAGAGCTAATTCAATCAAGGAAACACTGCATGTTGGTGAAGGGCATATTGAAGAAGGATCAGCCGAGTGGTTCTTGTGGGAGAACAACTCCATTTGGCTCACTAACTTCACACACCATCAGGTTTAAAAGCAGCTCTCAAGGAAACTCAGTTTTCACACTCTATGCTTAGTGCCCTTTGTATGGCTAGGACTGAAATGAACCTGGTAGAGCATCCCACACAAACGAATGCTCCACATGCGGGTTTCACATGCCACCAACTCCACATTCACAGGCAACTTCAGCGCCACAGCCGTTTTCAGATAGCCCTCAATGCAAAGGCTCTAGACGCAAATATTGGTGTGAGAGCTAATTCAATCAAGGAAACACTGCATGTTGGTGAAGGGCATATTGAAGAAGGATCAGCCGAGTGGTTCTTGTGGGAGAACAACTCCATTTGGCTCACTAACTTCACACACCATCAGGCTTCCAAGCAGCTCTCAAGGAAACTCAGTTTTCACACTCTATGCTTAGTGCCCTTTGTATGGCTAGGACTGAAATGAACCTGGTAGAGCATCCCACACAAACGAATGCTCCACATGCGGGTTTCACATGCCACCAACTCCACATTCACAGGCAACTTCAGCGCCACAGCCGTTTTCAGATAGCCCTCAATGCAAAGGCTCTAAAAGCAAATATTGGTGTGAGAGCTAATTCAATCAAGGAAACACTGCATGTTGGTGAAGGGCATATTGAAGAAGGATCAGCCGAGTGGTTCTTGTGGGAGAACAACTCCATTTGGCTCACTAACTTCACACACCATCAGGCTTCCAAGCAGCTCTCAAGGAAACTCAGTTTTCACACTCTATGCTTAGTGCCCTTTGAGTGCATTATCTAGGAATGAACCTGGTAGAGCATCCCATACAAACGAATGCTCCACATGCGGGTTTCACATGCCACCAACTCCACATTCACAGGCAACTTCAGCGCCACAGCCGTTTTCAGATAGCCCTCAATGCAAAGGCTCTAGACGCAAATATTGGTGTGAGAGCTAAATCAATCAAGGAAACACTGCATGTTGGTGAAGGGCATATTGAAGAAGGATCAGCCGAGTGGTTCTTGTGGGAGAACAACTCCATTTGGCTCACTAACTTCACACACCATCAGGCTTCCAAGCAGCTCTCAAGGAAACTCAGTTTTCACACTCTATGCTTAGTGCCCTTTGAGTGCATTATCTAGGAATGAACCTGGTAGAGCATCAAACACAAACGAATGCTCCACATGCGGGTTTCACATGCCACCAACTCCACACTCACAGGCAACTTCAGCGCCACAGCCGTTTTCAGATAGCCCTCAATGCAAAGGCTCTAGACGCAAATATTGGTGTGAGAGCTAATTCAATCAAGGAAACACTGCATGTTGGTGAAGGGCATATTGAAGAAGGATCAGCCGAGTGGTTCTTGTGGGAGAACAACTCCATTTGGCTCACTAACTTCACACACCATCAGGCTTCCAAGCAGCTCTCAAGGAAACTCAGTTTTCACACTCTATGCTTAGTGCCCTTTGAGTGCATTATCTAGGAATGAACCTGGTAGAGCATCCCACACAAACGAATGCTCCACATGCGGGTTTGACATGCCACCAACTCCACATTCACAGGCAACTTCAGCGCCACAGCCGTTTTGAGATAGCCCTCAATTCAAAGGCTCTAGACGCAAATATTGGTGTGAGAGCTAATTCAATCAAGAAAACACTGCATGTTGGTGAAGGGCATATTGAAGAAGGATCAGCCGAGTGGTTCTTGTGGGAGAACAACTCCATTTGGCTCACTAACTTCACACACCATCAGGCTTCCAAGCAGCTCTCAAGGAAACTCAGTTTTCACACTCTATGCTTAGTGCCCTTTGTATGGCTAGGACTGAAATGAACCTGGTAGAGCATCCCACACAAACGAATGCTCCACATGCGGGTTTCACATGCCACCAACTCCACATTCACAGGCAACTTCAGCGCCACAGCCGTTTTCAGATAGCCCTCAATGCAAAGGCTCTAGACGCAAATATTGGTGTGAGAGCTAATTCAATCAAGGAAACACTGCATGTTGGTGAAGGGCATATTGAAGAAGGATCAGCCGAGTGGTTCTTGTGGGAGAACAACTCCATTGGGCTCACTAACTTCACACACCATCAGGTTTCCAAGCAGCTCTCAAGGAAACTCAGTTTTCACACTCTATGCTTAGTGCCCTTTGTATGGATAGGACTGAAATGAACCTGGTAGAGCATCCCACACAAACGAATGCTCCACATGCGGGTTTCACATGCCACCAACTCCACATTCACAGGCAACTTCAGCGCCACAGCCGTTTTCAGATAGCCCTCAATGCAAAGGCTCTAGACGCAAATATTGGTGTGAGAGCTAATTCAATCAAGGAAACACTGCATGTTGGTGAAGGGCATATTGAAGAAGGATCAGCCGAGTGGTTCTTGTGGGAGAACAACTCCATTTGGCTCACTAACTTCACACACCATCAGGCTTCCAAGCAGCTCTCAAGGAAACTCAGTTTTCACACTCTATGCTTAGTGCCCTTTGTATGGCTAGGACTGAAATGAACCTGGTAGAGCATCCCACACAAACGAATGCTCCACATGCGGGTTTCACATGCCACCAACTCCACATTCACAGGCAACTTCAGCGCCACAGCCGTTTTCAGATAGCCCTCAATGCAAAGGCTCTAGACGCAAATATTGGTGTGAGAGCTAATTCAATCAAGGAAACACTGCATGTTGGTGAAGGGCATATTGAAGAAGGATCTGCCGAGTGGTTCTGGTGGGAGAACAACTCCATTTGGCTCACTAACTTCACACACCATCAGGCTTCCAAGCAGCTCTCAAGGAAACTCAGTTTTCACACTCTATGCTTAGTGCCCTTTGTATGGCTAGGACTGAAATGAACCTGGTAGAGCATCCCACACAAACGAATGCTCCACATGCGGGTTTGACATGCCACCAACTCCACATTCACAGGCAACTTCAGCGCCACAGCCGTTTTCAGATAGCCCTCAATGCAAAGGCTCTAGACGCAAATATTGGTGTGAGAGCTAATTCAATCAAGGAAACACTGCATGTTGGTGAAGGGCATATTGAAGAATGATCAGCCGAGTGTTTCTTGTGGGAGAACAACTCCATTTGGCTCACTAACTTCACACACCATCAGGCTTCCAAGCAGCTCTCAAGGAAACTCAGTTTAAACACTCTTTGCTTAGTGCTCTTTGTGTGCCTAGGACTGAAATGAAGCTTGGTAGAGCATCCCACACAAACGAATGCTCCACATGCGGGTTTCACATGCCACCAACTCCACATTCACAGGCAACTTCAGCGCCACAGCCGTTTTCAGATAGCCCTCAATGCAAAGGCTCTAGATGCAAATATTGGTGTGAGAGCTAATTCAATCAAGGACACACTGCATGTTGGTGAAGGGCATATTGAAGAAGGATCAGCCGAGTGGTTCTTGTGGGAGAACAACTCCATTTGGCTCACTAACTTCACACACCATCAGGCTTCCAAGCAGCTCTCAAGGAAACTCAGTTTTCACACTCTATGCTTAGTGCCCTTTGTATGGCTAGGACTGAAATGAACCTGGTAGAGCATCCCACACAAACGAATGCTCCACATGCGGGTTTCACATGCCACCAACTCCACATTCACAGGCAACTTCAGCGCCACAGCCGTTTTCAGATAGCCCTCAATGCAAAGGCTCTAGACGAAAATATTGGTGTGAGAGCTAATTCAATCAAGGAAACACTGCATGTTGGTGAAGGGCATATTGAAGAAGGATCAGCCGAGTGGTTCTTGTGGGAGAACAACTCCATTTGGCTCACTAACTTCACACACCATCAGGCTTCCAAGCAGCTCTCAAGGAAACTCAGTTTTCACACTCTATGCTTAGTGTCGTTTGAATGCATTATCTAGGAATGAACCTGGTAGAGCATCCCACACAAACGAATGCTCCACATGCGGGTTTCACATGCCACCACCTCCACATTCACAGGCAACTTCAGCGCCACAGCCGTTTTCAGATAGCCCTCAATGCAAAGGCTCTAGACGCAAATATTGGTGTGAGAGCTAATTCAATCAAGGAAACACTGCATGTTGGTGAAGGGCATATTGAAGAAGGATCAGCCGAGTGGTTCTTGTGGGAGAACAACTCCATTTGGCTCACTAACTTCACACACCATCAGGCTTCCAAGCAGCTCTCAAGGAAACTCAGTTTTCACACTCTATGCTTAGTGCCCTTTGTATGGCTAGGACTGAAATGAACCTGGTAGAGCATCCCACACAAACGAATGCTCCACATGCGGGTTTCACATGCCACCAACTCCACATTCACAGGCAACTTCAGCGCCACAGCCGTTTTCAGATAGCCCTCAATGCAAAGGCTCTAGACGAAAATATTGGTGTGAGAGCCAATTCAATCAAGGAAACACTGCATGTTGGTGAAGGGCATATTGAAGAAGGATCAGCCGAGTGCTTCTTGTGGGAGAACAACTCCATTTGGCTCACTAACTTCACACACCATCAGGCTTCCAAGCAGCTCTCAAGGAAACTCAGTTTTCACACTCTATGCTTAGTGTCGTTTGAATGCATTATCTAGGAATGAACCTGGTAGAGCATCCCACACAAACGAATGCTCCACATGCGGGTTTCACATGCCACCACCTCCACATTCACAGGCAACTTCAGCGCCACAGCCGTTTTCAGATAGCCCTCAATGCAAAGGCTCTAGACGCAAATATTGGTGTGAGAGCTAATTCAATCAAGGAAACACTGCATGTTGGTGAAGGGCATATTGAAGAAGGATCAGCCGAGTATTTCTTGTGGAGAACAACTCCATTTGGCTCACTAACTTCACACACCATCAGGCTTCCAAGCAGCTCTCAATTAAACTCAGTTTTCACACTCTATGCTTAGTGCCCTTTGTATGGCTAGGACTAAAATAACCCTGGTAGAGCATCCCACACAAACGAATGCTCCACATGCGGGTTTCACATGCCACCAACTCCACATTCACAGGCAACTTCAGCGCCACAGCCGTTTTCAGATAGCCCTCAATGCAAAGGCTCTAGACGCAAATATTGGTGTGAGAGCTAATTCAATCAAGGAAACACTGCATGTTGGTGAAGGGCATATTGAAGAAGGATCAGCCGAGTGCTTCTTGTGGGAGAACAACTCCATTTGGCTCACTAACTTCACACCATCAGGCTTCCAAGCAGCTCTCAAGGAAACTCAGTTTTCACACTCTATGCTTAGTGCCCTTTGTATGGCTAGGACTGAAATGAACCTGGTAGAGCATCCCACACAAACGAATGCTCCACATGCGGGTTTCACATGCCACCAACTCCACATTCACAGGCAACTTCAGTGCCACAGCCGTTTTCAGATAGCCCTCAATGCAAAGGCTCTAGACGCAAATATTGGTGTGAGAGCTAATTCAATCAAGGAAACACTGCATGTTGGTGAAGGGCATATTGAAGAAGGATCAGCCAAGTGGTTCTTGTGGGAGAACAACTCCATTTGGCTCACTAACTTCACACACCATCAGGCTTCCAAGCAGCTCTCAAGGAAACTCAGTTTTCACACTCTATGCTTAGTGCCCTTTGAGTGCATTATCTAGGAATGAACCTGGTAGAGCATCCCACACAAACGAATGCTCCACATGCGGGTTTCACATGCCACCAACTCCACATTCACAGGCAACTTCAGTGCCACAGCCGTTTTCAGATAGCCCTCAATGCAAAGGCTCTAGACGCAAATCTTGGTGTGAGAGCTAATTCAATCAAGGAAACACTGCATGGTGGTGAAGGGCATATTGAAGAAGGATCAGCCGAGTGGTTCTTGTGGGAGAACAACTCCATTTGGCTCACTAACTTCACACACCATCAGGCTTCCAAGGAGCTCTCAAGGAAACTCAGTTTTCACACTCTATGCTTAGTGCCCTTTGAGTGCATTATCTAGGAATGAACCTGGTAGAGCATCCCACACAAACGAATGCTCCACATGCGGGTTTCACATGCCACCAACTCCACATTCACAGGCAACTTCAGCGCCACAGCCGTTTTCAGATAGCCCTCAATGCAAAGGCTCTAGACGCAAATATTGGTGTGAGAGCTAATTCAATCAAGGAAACACTGCATGTTGGTGAAGGGCATATTGAAGAAGGATCAGCCGAGTGGTTCTTGTGGGAGAACAACTCCATTTGGCTCACTAACTTCACACACCATCAGGCTTCCAAGCAGCTCTCAAGGAAACTCAGTTTTCACACTCTATGCTTAGTGCCCTTTGAGTGCATTATCTAGGAATGAACCTGGTAGAGCATCCCACACAAACGAATGCTCCACATGCGGGTTTCACATGCCACCAACTCCACATTCACAGGCAACTTCAGCGCCACAGCCGTTTTCAGATAGCCCTCAATGCAAAGGCTCTAGACGCAAATATTGGTGTGAGAGCTAATTCAATCAAGGAAACACTGCATGGTGGTGAAGGGCATATTGAAGAAGGATCAGCCGAGTGGTTCTTGTGGGAGAACAACTCCATTTGGCTCACTAACTTCACACACCATCAGGCTTCCAAGGAGCTCTCAAGGAAACTCAGTTTTCACACTCTATGCTTAGTGCCCTTTGAGTGCATTATCTAGGAATGAACCTGGTAGAGCATCCCACACAAACGAATGCTCCACATGCGGGTTTCACATGCCACCAACTCCACATTCACAGGCAACTTCAGCGCCACAGCCGTTTTCAGATAGCCCTCAATGCAAAGGCTCTAGACGCAAATATTGGTGTGAGAGCTAATTCAATCAAGGACACACTGCATGTTGGTGAAGGGCATATTGAAGAAGGATCAGCCGAGTGGTTCTTGTGGGAGAACAACTCCATTTGGCTCACTAACTTCACACACCATCAGGCTTCCAAGCAGCTCTCAAGGAAACTCAGTTTTCACACTCTATGCTTAGTGCCCTTTGAGTGCATTATCTAGGAATGAACCTGGTAGAGCATCCCACACAAACGAATGCTCCACATGCGGGTTTCACATGCCACCAACTCCACATTCACAGGCAACTTCAGCGCCACAGCCGTTTTCAGATAGCCCTCAATGCAAAGGCTCTAGACGCAAATATAGGTGTGAGAGCTAATTCAATCAAGGAAACACTGCATGGTGGTGAAGGGCATATTAAAGAAGGATCAGCCGAGTGGTTCTTGTGGGAGAACAACTCCATTTGGCTCACTAACTTCACACACCATCAGGCTTCCAAGGAGCTCTCAAGGAAACTCAGTTTTCACACTCTATGCTTAGTGCCCTTTGAGTGCATTATCTAGGAATGAACCTGGTAGAGCATCCCACACAAACGAATGCTCCACATGCGGGTTTCACATGCCACCAACTCCACATTTACAGGCAACTTCAGCGACACAGCCGTTTTCAGATAGCCCTCAATGCAAAGGCTCTAGACGCAAATATTGGTGTGAGAGCTAATTCAATCAAGGAAACACTGCATGTTGGTGAAGGGCATATTGAAGAAGGATCAGCCGAGTGGTTCCTGTGGGAGAACAACTCCATTTGGCTCACTAACTTCACACACCATGAGGCTTCCAAGCAGCTCTCAAGGAAACTCAGTTTTCACACTCTATGCTTAGTGCCCTTTGTATGGCTAGGACTGAAATGAACCTGGTAGAGCATCCCACACAAACGAATGCTCCACATGCGGGTTTCACATGCCACCAACTCCACATTCACAGGCAACTTCAGCGCCACAGCCGTTTTCAGATAGCCCTCAATGCAAAGGCTCTAGACGCAAATATTGGTGTGAGAGCTAATTCAATCAAGGACACACTGCATGTTGGTGAAGGGCATATTCAAGAAGGATCAGCCGAGTGGTTCTTGTGGGAGAACAACTCCATTTGGCTCACTAACTTCACACACCATCAGGCTTCCAAGCAGCTCTCAAGGAAACTCAGTTTTCACACTCTATGCTTAGTGCCCTTTGAGTGCATTATCTAGGAATGAACCTGGTAGAGCATCCCACACAAACGAATGCTCCACATGCGGGTTTCACATGCCACCAACTCCACATTCACAGGCAACTTCAGCGCCACAGCCGTTTTCAGATAGCCCTCAATGCAAAGGCTCTAGACTCAAATATTGGTGTGAGAGCTAATTCAATCAAGGAAACACTGCATTTTGGTGAAGGGCATATTGAAGAAGGATCAGCCGAGTGGTACTTGTGGGAGAACAACTCCATTTGGCTCACTAACTTCACACACCATCAGGCTTCCAAGGAGCTCTCAAGGAAACTCAGTTTTCACACTCTATGCTTAGTGCACTTTGATTGCATTATCTAGGAATGAACATGGTAGAGCATCCCATACAAACGAATGCTCCACATGCGGGTTTCACATGCCACCAACTCCACATTCACAGGCAACTTCAGCGCCACAGCCGTTTTCAGATAGCCCTCAATGCAAAGGCTCTAGACGCAAATATTGGTGTGAGAGCTAATTCAATCAAGGAAACACTGCATGTTGGTGAAGGGCATATTGAAGAAGGATCAGCCGAGTGGTTCTTGTGGGAGAACAACTCCATTTGGCTCACTAACTTCACACACCATCAGGCTTCCAAGGAGCTCTCAAGGAAACTCAGTTTTCACACTCTATGCTTAGTGCCCTTTGAGTGCATTATCTAGGAATGAACCTGGTAGAGCATCCCACACAAACGAATGCTCCACATGCGGGTTTCACATGCCACCAACTCCACATTCACAGGCAACTTCAGCGCCACAGCCGTTTTCAGATAGCCCTCAATGCAAAGGCTCTAGACGCAAATATTGGTGTGAGAGCTAATTCAATCAAGGAAACACTGCATGTTGGTGAAGGGCATATTGAAGAAGGATCAGCCGAGTGGTTCTTGTGGAGAACAACTCCATTTGGCTCACGAACTTCACACACCATCAGGCTTCCAAGCAGCTCTCAAGGAAACTCAGTTTTCACACTCTATGCTTAGTGCCGTTTGAATGCATTATCTAGGAATGAACCTGGTAGAGCATCCCACACAAACGAATGCTCCACATGCGGGTTTCACATGCCACCAACTCCACATTCACAGGCAACTTCAGCGCCACAGCCGTTTTGAGATAGCCCTCAATTCAAAGGCTCTAGACGCAAATATTGGTGTGAGAGCTAATTCAATCAAGGAAACACTGCATGTTGGTGAAGGGCATATTGAAGAAGGATCAGCCGAGTGGTTCCTGTGGGAGAACAACTCCATTTGGCTCACTAACTTCACACACCATGAGGCTTCCAAGCAGCTCTCAAGGAAACTCAGTTTTCACACTCTATGCTTAGTGCCCTTTGTATGGCTAGGACTGAAATGAACCTGGTAGAGCATCCCACACAAACGAATGCTCCACATGCGGGTTTCACATGCCACCAACTCCACATTCACAGGCAACTTCAGCGCCACAGCCGTTTTCAGATAGCCCTCAATGCAAAGGCTCTAGACGCAAATATTGGTGTGAGAGCTAATTCAATCAAGGAAACACTGCATGTTGGTGAAGGGCATATTGAAGAAGGATCAGCCGAGTGGTTCTTGTGGGAGAACAACTCCATTTGGCTCACTAACTTCACACACCATCAGGCTTCCAAGCAGCTCTCAAGGAAACTCAGTTTTCACACTCTATGCTTAGTGCCCTTTGAGTGCATTATCTAGGAATGAACCTGGTAGAGCATCCCACACAAACGAATGCTCCACATGCGGGTTTCACATGCCACCAACTCCGCATTCACAGGCAACTTCAGCGCCACAGCCGTTTTCAGATAGCCCTCAATGCAAAGGCTCTAGACGCAAATATTGGTGTGAGAGCTAATTCAATCAAGGAAACACTGCATGTTGGTGAAGGGCATATTGAAGAAGGATCAGCCGAGTGATTCTTGTGGGAGAACAACTCCATTTGGCTCACTAACTTCACACACCATCAGGTTTCCAAGCAGCTCTCAAGGAAACTCAGTTTTCACACTCTATGCTTAGTGCCCTTTGTATGGCTAGGACTGAAATGAACCTGGTAGAGCATCCCACACAAACGAATGCTCCACATGCGGGTTTCACATGCCACCAACTCCACATTCACAGGCAACTTCAGCGCCACAGCCGTTTTCAGATAGCCCTCAATGCAAAGGCTCTAGACGCAAATATTGGTGTGAGAGCTAATTCAATCAAGGAAACACTGCATGTTGGTGAAGGGCATATTGAAGAAGGATCAGCCGAGTGGTTCTTGTGGGAGAACAACTCCATTTGGCTCACTAACTTCACACACCATCAGGCTTCCAAGCAGCTCTCAAGGAAACTCAGTTTTCACACTCTATGCTTAGTGCCCTTTGAGTGCATTATCTAGGAATGAACCTGGTAGAGCATCCCACACAAACGAATGCTCCACATGCGGGTTTCACATGCCACCAACTCCACATTCACAGGCAACTTCAGCGCCACAGCCGTTTTCAGATAGCCCTCAATGCAAAGGCTCTAGACGCAAATATTGGTGTGAGAGCCAATTCAATCAAGGAAACACTGCATGTTGATGAAGGGCATATTGAAGAAGGATCAGCCGAGTGGTTCTTGTGGGAGAACAACTCCATTTGGCTCACTAACTTCACACACCATCAGGCTTCCAAGCAGCTCTCAAGGAAACTCAGTTTTCACACTCTAATCTTAGAACTCTTTGTGTGCCTAGGACTGAAATGAAGCTTGGTCAGCATCCCACACAAACGAATGCTCCACATGCGGGTTTCACATGCCACACTCCACATTCACAGGCAACTTCAGCGCCACAGCCGTTTTCAGATAGCCCTCAATGCTAAGGCTCTAGACGCAAATATTGGTGTGAGAGCTAATTCAATCAAGGAAACACTGCATGTTGGTGAAGGGCATATTGAAGAAGGATCAGCCAAGTGGTTCTTGTGGGAGAACAACTCCATTTGGCTCACTAACTTCACACACCATCAGGCTTCCAAGCAGCTCTCAAGGAACTCAGTTTTCACACTCTATGCTTAGTGCCCTTTGTATGGCTAGGACTGAAATGAACCTGGCAGAGCATCCCACACAAACGAATCCTCCACATGCGGGTTTCACATGCCACCAACTCCACATTCACAGGCAACTTCAGCGCCACAGCCGTTTTCAGATAGCCCTCAATGCAAAGGCTCTAGACGCAAATATTGGTGTGAGAGCTCATTCAATCAAGGAAACACTGCATGGTGGTGAAGGGCATATTGAAGAAGGATCAGCCGAGTGGTTCTTGTGGAGAACAACTCCATTTGGCTCACTAACTTCACACACCATCAGGCTTCCAAGCAGCTCTCAAGGCAACTCAGTTTTCACAATCTATGCTTAGTGCCCTTTGAGTGCATTATCTAGGAATGAACCTGGTAGAGCATCCCACACAAACGAATGCTCCACATGCGGGTTTCACATGCCACCAACTCCACATTCACAGGCAACTTCAGCGCCACAGCCGTTTTCAGATAGCCCTCAATGCAAAGGCTCTAGACGCAAATATTGGTGTGAGAGCTAATTCAATCAAGGAAACACTGCATGTTGGTGAAGGGCATATTGAAGAAGGATCAGCCGAGTGGTTCTTGTGGGAGAACAACTCCATTTGGCTCACTAACTTCACACACCATCAGGCTTCCAAGCAGCTCTCAAGGAAACGCAGTTTTCACACTCTATGCTTAGTGCCCTTTGAGTGCATTATCTAGGAATGAACCTGGTAGAGCATCCCACACAAACGAATGCTCCACATGCGCGTTTCACATGCCACCACCTCCACATTCACAGGCAACTTCAGCGCCACAGCCGTTTTCAGATAGCCCTCAATGCAAAGGCTCTAGACGCAAATATTGGTGTGAGAGCTAATTCAATCAAGGAAACACTGCATGTTGGTGAAGGGCATATTGAAGAAGGATCAGCCGAGTGGTTCTTGTGGGAGAACAACTAGATTTTTGGCTCACTAACTTCACACAACATCAGGCTTCCAAGCAGCTCTCAAGGAAACTCAGTTTTCACACTCTATGCTTAGTGCCCTTTGTATGGCTAGGACTGAAATGAACCTGGTAGAGCATCCCACACAAACGATTGCTCCACATGCGGGTTTCACATGCCACCAACTCCACATTCACAGGCAACTTCAGCGCCACAGCCGTTTTCAGATAGCCCTCAATGCAAAGGCTCTAGACGCAAATATTGGTGTGAGAGCTAATTCAATCAAGGAAACACTGCATGTTGGTGAAGGGCATATTGAAGAAGGATCAGCCGAGTGGTTCTTGTGGGAGAACAACTCCATTTGGCTCACTAACTTCACACACCATCAGGCTTCCAAGCAGCTCTCAAGGAAACTCAGTTTTCACACTCTATGCTTAGTGCCCTTTGAGTGCATTATCTAGGAATGAACCTGGTAGAGCATCCCACACAAACGAATGCTCCACATGCGGGTTTCACATGCCACCAACTCCACATTCACAGGCAACTTCAGCGCCACAGCCGTTTTCAGATAGCCCTCAATGCATAGGCTCTAGGCGCAAATATTGGTGTGAGAGCTAATTCAATCAAGGAAACACTGCATGTTGGTGAAGGGCATATTGAAGAAGGATCAGCCGAGTGGTTCTTGTGGGAGAACAACTCCATTTGGCTCACTAACTTCACACACCATCAGGCTTCCAAGCAGCTCTCAAGGAAACTCAGTTTTCACACTCTATGCTTAGTGCCCTTTGTATGGCTAGGACTGAAATGAACCTGGTAGAGCATCCCACACAAACGAATGCTCCACATGCGGGTTTCACATGCCACCAACTCCACATTCACAGGCAACTTCAGCGCCACAGCCGTTTTCAGATAGCCCTCAATGCAAAGGCTCTAGACGCAAATATTGGTGTGAGAGCTAATTCAATCAAGGAAACACTGCATGTTGGTGACGGGCATATTGAAGAAGGATCAGCCGAGTGATTCTTGTGGGAGAACAACTCCATTTTTCTCACTAATTTCACACACCATCATTCTTCCAAGCAGCTCTCAAGGAAACTCAGTTTTCACACTCTATGCTTAGTGCTCGTTGTGTGCCTAGGACTGAAATGAACCTTGGTCAGCATCCCACAGAAACGAATGCTCCACATGCGGGTTTCACATGCCACCAACTCCACATTCACAGGCAACTTCAGCGCCACAGCCGTTTTCAGATAGCCTTCAATGCAAAGGCTCTAGATTCAAATATTGGTGTGAGAGCTAATTCAATCAAGGAAACACTGCATGTTGGTGAAGGGCATATTGAAGAAGGATCAGCCGAGTGGTTCTTGTGGGAGAACAACTCCATTTGGCTCACTAACTTCACACACCATCAGGCTTCCAAGCAGCTCTCAAGGAAACTCAGTTTTCACACTCTATGCTTAGTGCCCTTTGAGTGCATTATCTAGGAATGAACCTGGTAGAGCATCCCACACAAACGAATGCTCCACATGCGGGTTTCACATGCCACCAACTCCACATTCACAGGCAACTTCAGCGCCACAGCCGTTTTCAGATAGCCCTCAATGCAAAGGCTCTAGACGCAAATATTGGTGTGAGAGCTAATTCAATCAAGGAAACACTGCATGTTGGTGAAGGGCATATTGAAGAATAATCAGCCGAGTGGTTCTTGTGGGAGAACAACTCCATTTGGCTCACTAACTTCACACACCATCAGGCTTCCAAGCAGCTCTCAAGGAAACTCAGTTTTCACACTCTATGCTTAGTGCCCTTTGTATGGCTAGGACTGAAATGAACCTGGTAGAGCATCCCACACAAACGAATGCTCCACATGCGGGTTTCACATGCCACCAACTCCACATTCACAGGCAACTTCAGCGCCACAGCCGTTTTCAGATAGCCCTCAATGCAAAGGCTCTAGATGCAAATATTGGTGTGAGAGCTAATTCAATCAAGGAAACACTGCATGTTGGTGAAGGGCATATTGAAGAAGGATCAGCCGAGTGGTTCTTGTGGGAGAATAACTCCATTTGGCTCACTAACTTCACACACCATCAGGCTTCCAAGCAGCTCTCAAGGAAACTCAGTTTTCACACTCTATGCTTAGTGCCCTTTGTATGGCTAGGACTGAAATGAACCTGGTAGAGCATCCCACACAAACGAATGCTCCACATGCGGGTTTCACATGCCACCAACTCCACATTCACAGGCAACTTCAGCGCCACAGCCGTTTTCAGATAGCCCTCACTGCAAAGGCTCTAGACGCAAATATTGGTGTGAGAGCTAATTCAATCAAGGAAACACTGCATGGTGGTGAAGGGCATATTGAAGAAGGATCAGCCGAGTGGTTCTTGTGGGAGAACAACTCCATTTGGCTCACTAACTTCACACACCATCAGGCTTCCAAGCAGCTCTCAAGGAAACTCAGTTTTCACACTCTATGCTTAGTGCTCTTTGTGTGCCTAGGACTGAAATGAAGCTTGGTCAGCATCCCACACAAACGAATGCTCCACATGCGGGTTTGACATGCCACCAACTCCACATTCACAGGCAACTTCAGCGCCACAGCCGTTTTCAGATAGCCCTCAATGCAAAGGCTCTAGACGCAAATATTGGTGTGAGAGCTAATTCAATCAAGGAAACACTGCATGTTGGTGAAGGGCATATTGAAGAAGGATCAGCCGAGTGGTTCTTGTGGGAGAACAACTCCATTTGGCTCACTAACTTCACACACCATCAGGCTTCCAAGCAGCTCTCAAGGAAACTCAGTTTTCACACTCTATGCTTAGTGCCGTTTGAATGCATTATCTAGGAATGAACCTGGTAGAGCATCCCACACAAACGAATGCTCCACATGCGGGTTTCACATGCCACCAACTCCACATTCACAGGCAACTTCAGCGCCACAGCCGTTTTCAGATAGCCCTCAATGCAAAGGCTCTAGACGCAAATATTGGTGTGAGAGCTAATTCAATCAAGGAAACACTGCATGTTGGTGAAGGGCATATTGAAGAAGGATCAGCCGAGTGGTTCTTGTGGGAGAACAACTCCATTTGGCTCACTAACTTCACACACCATCAGGCTTCCAAGCAGCTCTCAAGGTAACTCAGTTTTCACACTCTATGCTTAGTGCCCTTTGTATGGCTAGGACTGAAATGAACCTGGTAGAGCATCCCACACAAACGAATGCTCCACATGCGGGTTTCACATGCCACCAACTCCACATTCACAGGCAACTTCAGCGCCACAGCAGTTTTCAGATAGCCCTCAATGCAAAGGCTCTAGACGCAAATATTGGTGTGAGAGCTAATTCAATCAAGGAAACACTGCATGTTGGTGAAGGGCATATTGAAGAAGGATCAGCCGAGTGGTTCTTGTGGGAGAACAACTCCATTTGGCTCACTAACTTCACACACCATCAGGCTTCCAAGCAGCTCTCAAGGAAACTCAGTTTTCACACTCTATGCTTAGTGCTCTTTGTGTGCCTAGGACTGAAATGAAGCTTGGTCAGCATCCCACACAAACGAATGCTCCACATGCGGGTTTGACATGCCACCAACTCCACATTCACAGGCAACTTCAGCGCCACAGCCGTTTTCAGATAGAATTCAATGCAAAGGCTCTAGACGCAAATATTGGTGTGAGAGCTAATTCAATCAAGGAAACACTGCATGTTGGTGAAGGGCATATTGAAGAAGGATCAGCCGAGTGGTTCTTGTGGGAGAACAACTCCATTTGGCTCACTAACTTCACACACCATCAGGCTTCCAAGCAGCTCTCAAGGAAACTCAGTTTTCACACTCTATGCTTAGTGCCCTTTGTATGGCTAGGACTGAAATGAACCTGGTAGAGCATCCCACACAAACGAATGCTCCACATGCGGGTTTCACATGCCACCAACTCCACATTCACAGGCAACTTCAGCGCCACAGCCGTTTTCAGATAGCCCTCAATGCAAAGGCTCTAGACGCAAATATTGGTGTGAGAGCTAATTCAATCAAGGAAACACTGCATGTTGGTGAAGGGCATATTGAAGAAGGATCAGCCGAGTGGTTCTTGTCGGAGAACAACTCCATTTGGCTCACTAACTTCACACACCATCAGGCTTCCAAGCAGCTCTCAAGGAAACTCAGTTTTCACACTCTATGCTTAGTGCTCTTTGTGTGCCTAGGACTGAAATGAAGCTTGGTCAGCATCCCACACAAACGAATGCTCCACATGCGGGTTTGACATGCCACCAACTCCACATTCACAGGCAACTTCAGCGCCACAGCCGTTTTCAGATAGCCCTCAATGCAAAGGCTCTAGACGCAAATATTGGTGTGAGAGCTAATTCAATCAAGGAAACACTGCATGTTGGTCAAGGGCATATTGAAGAAGGATCAGCCGAGTGGTTCTTGTGGGAGAACAACTCCATTTGGCTCACTAACTTCACACACCATCAGGCTTCCAAGCAGCTCTCAAGGAAACTCAGTTTTCACACTCTATGCTTAGTGCCGTTTGAATGCATTATCTAGGAATGAACCTGGTAGAGCATCCCACACAAACGAATGCTCCACATGCGGGTTTCACATGCCACCAACTCCACATTTACAGGCAACTTCAGCGCCACAGCCGTTTTCAGATAGCCCTCAATGCAAAGGCTCTAGACGCAAATATTGGTGTGAGAGCTAATTCAATCAAGGAAACACTGCATGGTGGTGAAGGGCATATTGAAGAAGGATCAGCCGAGTGGTTCTTGTGGGAGAACAACTCCATTTGGCTCACTAACTTCACACACCATCAGGCTTCCAAGCAGCTCTCAAGGAAACTCAGTTTTCACACTCTATGCTTAGTGCCGTTTGAATGCATTATCTAGGAATGACCCTGGTAGAGCATCCCACAGAAATGAATGCTCCACATGCGGGTTTCACATGCCACCAACTCCACATTCACACGCAACTTCAGCGCCACAGCCATTTCAGATAGCCCTCAATGCAAAGGCTCTAGACGCAAATATTGGTGTGAGAGCTAATTCAATCAAGGAAACACTGCATGTTGGTCAAGGGCATATTGAAGAAGGATCAGCCGAGTGATTCTTGTGGGAGAACAACTCCATTTGGCTCACTAATTTCGCACACCATCAGGCTTCCAAGCAGCTCTCAAGGAAACTCAGTTTTCACACTCTATGCTTAGTGCCCTTTGTATGGCTAGGACTGAAATGAACCTGGTAGAGCATCCCACACAAACGAATGCTCCACATGTGGGTTTCACATGCCACCAACTCCACATTTACAGGCAACTTCAGCGCCACAGCCGTTTTCAGATAGCCCTCAATGCAAAGGCTCTAGACGCAAATATTGGTGTGAGAGCTAATTCAATCAAGGAAACAATGCATGTTGGTGAAGGGCATATTGAAGAAGGATCTGCTGAGTGGTTCTTGTGGGAGAACAACTCCATTTGGCTCACTAACTTCACACACCATCAGGCTTCCAAGCAGCTCTCAAGGAAACTCAGTTTTCACACTCTATGCTTAGTGCCCTTTGAGTGCATTATCTAGG